>NC_056747.1:85254223-85428638 GCF_019279795.1 Protopterus annectens | reverse complement strand
ATTGATAGGTTGGATGTTGAGTGCTTCCAGTAAGTTTAAATACATGCTATGGGTTTCCTGGGTCATACAGGGAGACCAATAGCTTGCAGTGGAAGTGGTATTGGGTTTTGCCTATGGTGATTTAAACATGGAGCAGCTCAAGTTCATTGTCCTGTTTGATCAGCCTTGAGGTATATTTACTTTTGATGTAAATAGAGACACCTCCACCTTCAGTCCCTGTCTGTGTAGTAGCTAGTCTAAATGTGTGGAAGGCATTATAACCTTGCACTGCTGGTTTGCTTGCCATGGCTTTAAACCATGTAGCAGTAATGGCACAGGCATCAGCATTTTCTAGGGTGAAGAGACTTTCTAGACTAGACTCTAGGGAGTGAAGTTTATTTGTTTAGACTCCTAGCATTGAACATTAATACCTTTACATTTTCTTGGACTTGATCTCCTATATCAGAAGTGCTTTCAGTTTGGCAGTGCGTAAAAAAGGCACTGTGGGGAAAGACAATGTTTTAGGTAATATTCGAAAGCCTAAAGGGGAGAGGTGCCGACATCCCTGGCAAAGCAGCGTGGTCAGTTTACCATCTCCTTCCATGCTGACAAATATTGCACCCCTTTAGTATGACACCACACCAATCAGGAATGTTAAGCACAGATACTCACTGCCCAGCCAGAAACAGTCAGGAATGAATGCACTCTGCTTCCTCTCTCACCAGGAATAGAATATAAGCACAAATTCTAAGCTGTCACCTATGAAGCCGTTATTAGGCCTTCTGGTGATCAGAAGTCTCCATGAAATAATGTCCCTGCACTCCTTCTCTCACCAAGTGAAAACAGAAGCACTAATCCAAAGATGACTACTGAGAGGCAGAATGTGGGCTCTCCAGTAAGTGGTGGTCTTGCAATAGATGTTTAAAGGTAAGATGAAAAAAAATGGGTTAAGCAGTTAGATATGAAAAAGGGGGTAACTTAAGTTTTAGCTGTCTAATTGGTGAGCCACTAATTTTAAAACAGCAAGGCAGATTGAAATGGGATGGGCACTTTTGTACTCTGGTTCTATGGAATACAGTGAGATGGCCAATAAATTTAACTAGTTAAAGGGGAGTGTTTTCACAAAATGATAATTTTGTGCTTACTTACAACAGTCAGTGAAAAGGGAGAGGATATGTGGTCAAATTAACATAACGGGAAGGCAACTAGAAAGACAGATGTCTTTTAGAACACATCATCAAGAACAGCAACAATAATAATGGGGTTGGGGTGGGAAATAAAAAAAAAATTCTGTGCGACTCACAAGAGACACAGCTGTAGTCTCTTTCCAAGTTTTAATATGCAATTAAAAACAAATAAAACACAGTATAAAGAAAACAAATCACAGTATACAAAATAGAAGAAGGAAATAAAGTAATATAAAATACAAGAAAGCAAAAGCAAACTAACTTTTCCTTCACAGCAAGTTGTGGCAGAGTCTAGATGAGCTTTTATAGACCATATCAGATGGTCAGAAGTATATGTCATTTTTAATTAAGTTATTTATGAATTATAGATTATATTTCACTTTTATACATTGAAATTTTGCAATGACCCCAATATTAATGTAATATACAGCTGTCAAATAAAACATGCTATTATTTGTACAATATGCTGGATATACATTTGTGAAATGATTGGTCTTTCTTGGAACAGGTTCCTTTGCACTTAAGTGAGTCTACTCACTTGAAAGTTCACATGTATGTAGACTGATCATATGTAGCAGGTGCATACAAAAATATTGGTATGTATTGTCAGCCTCTTTGCAGTTTTATTTATGTTGTATATTTAACAGGGCATGTTGACTAGGACAAACAAGGACCACTGCCTTGTTAAGAGACTTGCTAAGAGTGGGTCTATGTTAAATATTCGAACATCCAAAATGTCGAACGTTACATGGTCGAGACCAAACGTACGACATTTGGATGTTCGAATATCAAATAAAAAATAAATGAAAAAAGAAAAGCAAACCTTAACAGTGTGAGCAAGGGGGCAAGCCCCCCTGCACCCCCCCCCACTTAAATATACCAACTCCGAGACCACACTTCAGTGCAGAAAAGGGAAATTCTCCCTATCTGCACCGTACGGCACCATTGAAAGTCAGTCTTCGAACAATTGAAATTTCAAACATTTGGTCTCGAACATATAACGTTCGAAATTTTAAGCGTTCAAAGAACTGACATAGACCCACTAAGAGTAATACATTAGGCAAATGAAGACACATGGAATCAAACCCAGGACCATAGGATAAAGCCTTACTCCTTTCTGCTAAACTGGTAGACAATGTTCCATGCGAAACTGCCAGCCAGCAGCAGTAATGTCACAATTTTTTCACTACAAACACTCTGTCGCAGGAATCTGCAGTATATCAAATTATTCAGTCTCTTTTCTTTTAAATGTAATGGCTAAGAGCTACACGCAGCACTAAAACATTTCATATTGTTATTAGTGAATCCTTAAAATATGTCATCCTGGAGTTGTCTATTATGACAAGTATTTTAATATGGTAAACTAGCACCATGTTAAGGCAAAAATGTACATCATATTAGCTTGTAAATCTCTTACCCTTCCATGAAAAATGTCTGTAGTTGTAGATTTGGCAAGGTAAGCAGTATTTTAAACTCAATCTGAATAAGATAGAAATATAAAGAGATCTGACATTAAAACAAAATGTGCACAAAAATAATTCTACTATTAACTTTTACAGGAAATGATTTAGCTAGGTGTATCCTAAAAGTGACAGATCTAACAGATTCAGATATTTATTTTGGGGAAGGGGGTGTTCACTAGTTTGTTTTTTGTCTTTTTCTAAAGCTACATATAGCAGTACTGAGCTTAGATATTACGGCCATGTTACTAATGAAAATCGTTATGAATTTTTAAGAAAACAAGTGCTTTATTAACAGGTTTATGAAAATCCTAATGATTTCCATTACAGAGGAAGTCTGTATCCAGCGAGCTATGCCTCTGTCTCAGCTTACTGAATATATACTTTTTTTGCTTGTTTGCTTTTATTAAAATATGGGAAAATTAGACACCCATCTTGTCTGAAAAGGTGGCCCATAGGAATCGGACAACTGCTCTTGCTGTACTTTTACTCCCTGTGTTTTATCACATTTAGGCTGTGCATTCAAATGTTGTGACTGTAAAAAGATCTTTACTTGGATAGATCTGTTACTGACCACATCAAGGGCAGCTCAGTCAAACAAGTAAGCTGCATCTTCTGATTATGTTCCTCTTGTCGTATAGTCACTTGAAGTTTTCATTAAGTACATATCTAGGGTGGATAACAGCATTTCTAAATTTAGGCACCACTGCTCACTACATAGCACAGCATCGGATTTGTGGATGGTCCTATATACCTATACTATAATGTTCAAATCCTATGGCCTTTTCAGTGTACACTGACACTACAGATGCAGTCTGGCCACTTCACTTAGTTAATGTTATGGACCCAGAATATATGCTTACAGGCTTTAAGTTCAGATTCCATGTGCTTCATTCAGAAAACATTCCACATTTAGTTACATTTTTTATGTGGACTATAAGTAAACTGACTCAGAGGTGTAAAATGTCAGCATCTCTTAGAAATGGTGCAAAACACATTTTCAAATTGCATTCTAGAGCTTTATGAGAGCTGAAAAATATTTTGTTTTTGACAAGGTTCTCACATCTCATCTCAACCCACCCCCACGTGTGTTGGGGAACTGTGTCAAAGATCACACAGAATGCAACGCCTGCCAAAAATGGTTAATTTTGGAAAAAGTGTTCAATAAATGCCTTGTATTTCAAGACTTTCATATCCGGTGTTACCCTAATTTTAGATAGAAACTGATATTTAATATTGCAATTATAATAAGACCAGAATGATATAAAGTGAAGTCAACATTAATAACCACAGTGAAGATCGTGATATCTCTTATGATGCGTTATGCCACACCACTACTACTGTTTAAATATTCTGTGTGTGAAGTTTTAACTGGCTGTACTTAGTCATATACCATCACTTATGAACCTATTGAATTAATATTTAACTTATGTATGCTATTCATTTAATTAAATATAGTATCTCTATTTTAAAGGTATGCACATTATGTGATGTATGTACTGTTATGTAAAAGCTTTAAAATGGATAAAAATTGATTAAGAAACAATTATTTTAACAATTCTACAAAACAGTTCCCCAAAATACTCATGATGTGAAAATCAGCTTCTGGGCATTCACACATAATATCATATAAAAATAACAAAGTTCCAGTCTTAGAGGACTTCTAGGAAATTATACATAAATAGTTTAGAATATGTTTTCTTTCTGCCAGCTAGAAATCACCCGTCTCCATAAAGTGGCTACTCTGCTACTGTGAACATGTATTCCAGATTCCTGGCATAATATAATATAAATATAAGTTTATAAGTTGTATTATACATTTTCCACATTGCAAGGCTTTATTCCAAAATATAATAAATAATCAAGGCAATTTTCCAGTTACTAATGAACATGATTTGAATCCCTTGCTCTTATCAAGACCATTCAGTCTTCAGCAAAAAAATGTTTTAAGGGTTATAATTAATGTCTTAGAATTTTGTAATCTACACAGCAAAACTATAATGACCTCAAGCTATATTTGTATACATGCCAAAACACCAATCAGAATGCATTGTGTTAAATGTTTTGCAATGGATTTAAATGTAATAATTCCTATCCTTGAGTAGGAGCATAAGTATGAAGTCTATTCCAGGATTTAATTATTTTCTCACATTGTGTTTACACTGGATCTGAAGTGAAGGTTGTAAAATCTTTGTTTGAAAATTACAGCATTATGCTGTCCCAATATTTTCTATGCTACTCTATACCTGATACTCCTTTGGAGGCACCGAAGTTCGGGTTTTCTGTAAAATGATCTACTGTAGTACAAGTGTCTTTTTAGATGTTCTTAATACGTGCCCTATAAACATACAATTTGCCTGAAAATTACAGGAAGTCCTAATAGTACCAGTTTGGAGTGTTTTAGTGTACTGCTCTTAAATTTAAACTGTCTTTTTTTAATAAGCATACCCTACATTAATGTTATACTTTGATAAAAATTAAAGATGATCTGTTTGTGTAACTTCTGTGAGATGTTAGTCAACGTGCAACCACAGTTTGAGAATAAAGATGGTCAAAATAATGGATTGCCCTTTATGATGCTCCAGTTTGTTTTCCTGACAATAAGCAATAAACATTGTTTCACTGACTTCAGTAAACCACTATCATACATCAGCTTTAGTATTTCACAGTTGCTAAAAAATCTATAGAAAAGGTAAACTAATTTATACCAAGGCATTTTTAAAGGCTGTTAAGGTTTTATTCCAAAATTGCAAAACACATCTTTATTATTCAAATATTTAATCTTCTCATCCTCAGCTTATATGTGAGAAAGTAGGGAAATGTCACTTTATAGTGTTTAATTTTTGTGGAATGGTGGACCCTAAAGTATGAAACTCTTAAGTCAGGAACATGTTACTTCTGTAAGATATATGATTCTGTGTTTGAATATGGCACTTACAAATTATTGTTCTTTTCTATGCAGTGTCCAGTTTTGTAAATAATACATTTCAGAACCACATACACTCCTTCTCTAAAGACTACATTAGGCTAATACTAGTAACAGTGTTACAGCATTAGGGTAATTAAAGCTGTAGCTCCCATTAAGGTATTACCAATACATTACCTGATGAAGTCCTTTATGAAGTAAAATAAGGACAAAAGTGCTTAACCATCCTGTTTATTTGACTTTGTTTGCATATTAAACTTATCACATTGGAGTAGCAGGTAATGTTATTCCTATTATATCTTGGAGCTGGTTATGAGGGAACTGTCACTGAGGGAGCACTACGTGAGCTTGTTCAAGGTTTTAGCTGCACGGTCACATGTTCTTTCTTCCTGGTTACTATCAATACATTACATTTGAAGTTCGCAACTAATAAATCCTGTTCACATTTGAATGAAGGAACAGAGGTGGCACAGTTCATAGATACTGGTAATTGGTGTTATATTCTAGCCCATCTGAAATAGTTCAGTTTTAAACCTCAAGTTAGACAGCTTTCCTAAAAAGACTACTCTTACTCCTGGTATCATTAAAATGAACAAACTTTTATAGCCTGTAAAGTTTTTGAATTTCACAGTTATCAGCAATTTTGAAATGCTTAATAGGCTCTCTCTTAAACTTAAATAATTAAATAAAGACAGGCCTAGCATCTTTAATTTTTCCCATTAAATAACTTTTCCCTCCCCATCCTTGACATTTGTTTGAAATGGAATTTTTTGAAACATTCTAGATGTTCATTGTGAATACAGATGTAAATGCAAAAGGAAAAGTATATTTAATGATCAACTCATCTTAGGAGGAGGGTTTGGCATAATGATCAAGGTCTTTATAATTATTTGCGACTGATAGAAAACAATTTTTTTTAAAAATTTTTTAACAGTATTTTTCCTTTAAAAAATTTGGAAAATTTTTTAAAATTTTCCCCCTTAAGGTTTAAATTTTTTTCCCCCCAAAAATTTTTTTTATTTTTTTCTTTATTTTTGGAAAAAAATTTATTTTTTTGGGCCTAAGATTTAAGGTAGATATTATTTAAAATTTTATTAGGTTAATTTAATTTCACCCCTTTTATTAAAATAATTACTTTAAAAAATTTTTGTACTTATAGGAATTTAGAGGTGTCTGTAGAATTTATCAGAATTTATTTAGTTTTACTTTTAGAAGTTAAATATATTTTCCCCTTCATTTTAAAAACAATTAAAATTTAGTAACTTAAGTTACTATAAATTTTACTTAATTTAAACTTACTAAATATAAAATTACATTTAACTCCTTTTATTTTTCAATTTACATTTGATGAATTAGAACCATTTAATTTATGGTAAAGTGAATGATAAATATAGTGTTATAGTTGGAGAGGTTATTTTAGGTTCTATCAATCATCTGAATTAATGTAACTTTACTTAATAGGCAATTTCCAGTTAAGTTTGAATAGGTCATGCCATCTAAATAGTAAAAAAGGCCTTCTGAAATTTTAAACCTCCTCATTAAAAATTTACCTTAATTTTAAAACATATACCTTTAATATTTAATCCAAATAAGAATTAAATTTGGCCCCTTTCTTAATTGCAAGAAAAAAGGGCATTTACTTTGTTTAACTTTTACCATTATTGAAAAGATTTAAAACAAATTATTAAACATATTAAAGAGTTTTATACAATCTTGAATTAAAATTCCATTTCATCAGTAAAGGACTTACTTTAAATCCATGAAACAACTGAAGTAAATGTTATGAATTCTATTTGGAAAAATAAATTTTTCCCTTTTAAAAATTCAATAAAGTGATTCAGGATTAATAGGTAACCTTACAGATGAAAAGTTCTTTTGCAGTAAAGTTAGTTTAAATGTAACTTTTGGTCTAGGTTTACAATTTTATTGTTTAGTTTTTTTAAAAATTTTTATTTCCTGTACAATTTTCGTAGTCTTATTAGGCATAAATTGCTGTATTACCCTAATTTTGGTAGAATGATTCTTTTAGAAGTTTTAATCTGCTTTCTCAAAAAATATATTTCCTTAGGCTAATCTATGTTTTAAGTTAATGCCATTTTGGTTAGAAACCTTTCTAAAGAGGAGTTTCCTGTCCCTTGAGGATTAAAAGGGAATTCGGGATTCCATCCCAGAATTTTTTGGCAATAAAACCCACATTCCTTTAGTAGAAACATGCTATTACCAACTGAAACATCTTCAATGCTGACAGCAGAGAACCCAAACACCTACCAGCACTCCAAATAGAAAAAACTTCAGACCTAAACCAAATGAAAGCCATTACCACCCAAACATCAACTTTTCCGCCTACCAGACCAAAAAAAAGGATTTTCCAACTCAAAATGGCCACAACCCTCCCAAAGCCATAAAAAAATAACTCTCAGCCAAAAAAACCATGACTAAGGCAAAAAGACTTACTCCCAACCAGACACCAATACAGACCCAATCACAACCTAAAACATGAAACATAAAGGCTCATAAAAGAAAAGGAATAATACTCAACACGAGACCCCCAAACACAAACCTGACCCCAAAAACATATACCCAAATTTAAAAGGTCACGGCAAGAACGCAAAAAATGCCTTTGAGCCGGTCACCAACAAGGTCCTGTCTCCAGAAGCAAACCTAGCCCTAGAATTCAATAAAAAATTGGGCTTGACGATAGGCATCCCCCCAGGTAGTCAAAACAACCACGACTTGAAATACATAATTACTGGTCAAAACCCGGGGTTTAGCCTAATTCAAAAGCACCCCGGGATATAGTCTAGAATGCAAAATGCCAGTTTAATCACTGACAAACCCGCTAATAGGCAAAATTTGGGCCCAAAAAAGTTTCCAAAAACACCCACAACCAAGTAAAGACGAATACACCAAAAAAGGAAACCAAAAGCAACCCAGCCTGCTACAAAACCCAAATCAAAGGAACCTTTTTTAAAACCCCAAAAACCCAGCTCAAACACAAAAACCCAACTACCGAAAAACTGCAGGAAACTACAATACAACCCACATTCCTTATTTCAAACCTAACTAACACCAAGAAACTTCAACTCTAATTAATGATTTCCACAAAACACCTGCCCACACCTTAAAAACTAGGCCTGACACTAAAGGTACCTATTACCCAATTACCCGGTCAAAACCTCATCTTTCCAAAAAATTCCGTAAACGGCAAAATCTAACCTTCAAAAAGGGACCAAAACCTACCAAAGTTCAAGCACCTAAGGGCCAGGTGGCTCCATAATCAACTTACACACTCCAAGAAACACATTTCTATCCCACAAACAAGTCATCCTCAGAAAAAAACCAGAGGTACCCCTTAAAAGGTAACATAGGAAATATAAAAAAATCCCAAAGAAAAACCTGATAGCTACAAAAAACCTCATCCTCATAAAATAATCCAGCTAGCTTAAACATGCAAAGACCAAAACCACAGATTAAAAAAATAAGGGCAAATCTGTCGAAGAAATGCCAAAAATACTAAGACGTATAGCAAATGGCAGACTTCAGGAAAAACCCATCCACCCGGGGCCCAAATTAAGAGAATTAGTGCCCTGAAATCACAGAAGGAAATAGCCCTCTCCAAACCAAAACCACAGCATCAATGGGACCAGGCGGTGTCCCAGCCCTACACGCTCAAGATGAACTAACCCTCACCTAAAACATGTTTTAACTCAGCCCCACAGGGTCAAAGGGCCACAAGGATCCACAGCAAAGGTATCCACCCCAGGAAGTCGCCATAACTGACCAGGTAGCAAAGCTTGACATCTCTCAAGTTTACAGAGAATGGGAACCCAAGCTGGACCTACCCAGGCTTAAGGGACACCTCCAAATGGCTTTAGGCAGAAAAGGCTTAAAAAAAGGTGGTCAACTAACAACAAGCCTTAACCCCACCAGTTTTAGACAACCCACCAGCCTAACAAACCCTACTACGAGTGGGTTCCAAGGCTATGAAAGAAGAGGTAAGTGGGGGCCAAAGCTTACAACTGCCCAGGTATCAAGACCCCTTCAGCATAATCCTAGGGCAAGAAGGACAATGGCTGAAATAAGACTGCAAATGGGGCTTAATTGACTCTCAAAGGGCCAAGTCAAAGGGTCATTAAAGACCTGTCAAACATGCCCAAGCTAATGCACACAGAACCTGGAAAAAAGACTGAAAACTACCAGGTGCCCCTATAAAACCAAAAGGGATCTGGACCAATGATAGGACCTCCCAGAATACATGCCAAATTAAAAATCATGTGCCCCTTAAACAAATTTCCACCAAAAAATAGGCTGGCCCCTTTGGAAATAGACCAAGAGTCCAATGCTCGATAGATTCCTTAATCAGCAGACTAAAAACCCCTCTAAATCCCAGGGATCAACAAAGTTTACGTCATTCAATGGCTTTTGGGCGACCAGCCTATACAAAGGGGCATCCAACCATTTGGCTGCTACCTCAAACAGATACCTGAGCCACATATACCTATAAAATACACTCATAAAAAGTGTACTGGATATTGCCATCAGAGACTTACAAGCTGTAACACTTAATTTACATTACGAGAACCTCTACCCTCCAAATAACTCAGGGAAACAATTACCGGATAAATTGAATGGCCTTGGGAAACAGCAAAGGGACTCCTTTTTACATTTAACTACTTAAACCTCAAATTTTTGGGCCAAATTCTACTTAGTAAAGTAAATAAATTCCTGTATTAAATCTGTTTGGTTTTAGACATAATATAAGAAATAACACATTATCTGGCTGACTTTTTTCAAGAATACAACTATGACTAACCGACATTTAAAAATTTATAAAATTTAAAGGCTTTGGCCACTAAAGGTCCTTTATTTTTAAAATTTAACTATGTAATTTTCTTTGTTGCAAATTTCAGTTTTCACAATTAAAAAAATTTGATGTAGATTTAAAGTTTAAAACATCATGACAAAACAAAAGGCTCTGTGCTAATTTAAATTCGTAAAAATCAAGTATGAAACCCAATTTTATGATTTACTTAAATGATTGAAGTCTGTTTGCAATTGTCAAATTTCATACATACTTAAATAATTTAAAGGTTATAGTCTAAATTTTTTATTTTTTAATCACAAAAATGTATACATAATAATCTGTTTAACTCAGACATACATTAAATACTTTAAGTCCATTGCTAAATTTCAGAACTTCATGCTAGTTACCCAAAATATACTCACAACTTTAAAATGATTTTAATAGAGGGGAAGGGCTTGCTCCAAAAACCAAATTCTACATGTATTAAAATGCAAAAATTCCTATTCAAGCAGATTTTTTTCCAAGGTAAGGCACTACATTTATTATGGATGTTCTTTCCGGAGGATAGCTTGGGCCCGGGCCTTAAAATACCGCCAATTCATGCTAGTTACCAAGAATTATTTTAATTTAAATGTGAATAAAAGTATCCTGTGTTATACTTACTATAAATTTTTATAATGCAATAAAACTTTGTTTCCTATAGATGGCAGTCCATTTAAAGTTTGACGGAATTAAACTTAATGTGTTGATATTTTACAGGTTAGGCTTGGCCAGGCTAGAGGATGATAATTAAATATTAGCACTAAAAAATATCTTTCAAATTCATAAGACAGAAGTACCCTGTATTTCCCTTTTTACCCTATAATTCTTCATAGGGCTAAATTGGAGGAACTTGTTAAAATCCTAGTCTGTTCCAGTTAGAAACGGGAGAATACCTCCTGATGCCTTTTAAAGAGGTGACAAGGTTATCCTTCTTCTAAAGATTATAGATTCTTAGAAATTGCTATAACACATTCTTTAATTTTACATTCACTAGTAGGTAGACACCCTAAGTATATCTTTACTTGGTAAATTCAGGAAAAATTGTACATGAGGAAATAAAGATTAATAAAATATAAATGAAAATAATCTAATGAAACTGACATAATCAAAGTAATGTAAACCTGTATTCTTTAACATTTTAAATTTTGGGTTCTTAGAATTATATTTTTAATATTTAAAATGAGTTAAGTGAGCAATCGCCAAATAGTTTATGAAAATAAGTTATGCAGAGGTATAAGTAAAACAAGATAAGAGAATGAACTGAAAATAATTCAATAAAATCAACTTATAATTTTACTTTAGTGTGATGGAACGCACTTTATTAAGAAATAGGTTTGGAAATAGAAATCAAAAATTTTATAATATGTAATAAGGAAAATGAACAATAATAAGGCAATAACAAATAGTATTTAGGAGGGCTGAGAATAAAACATCAGTAGTGTGCAATAAAAAATGAGTTTTAAAAAATAATAATGTTAAATTTTTTAGATAGGAAATTTAGGTGCATTTAATTTTAAAAAGATGAATAGGAAATTTTTTTGGGGAAATAATAACTATAAGAAGTGAAAATCAGTCAGTGGGATATAAATGTTTTCAAAGCAGATAAAAAAGTTAAATTTCTAAAAAGGGAAAAAGGAACCAGTTTTATGAATAAACAGATTCAATTTTTATAAAACAGTAGTTAAATTTTAATAAAAAGATGTTAGGATACATAGCAAATAAAAAAATAAAAATTAAACAATGACAATTCAGAATTACTTGAAAAACTTTCCCATTTTAAATAAAATTTTTTTTTTCTTTTTCACAAAAAGGGAACAAAATTTAATAAACAGTCAAAATTCAAAGATTTTAAAAGAAAACATTGAGTTTCTTGTTTAATAATTAATGTTTAATTAAAAAGTGTAAATTTTTATATCAATTAATATTCAGCAATTTAAATTTAATAAAAATTTTCTTTTTAAATTATATTTAAAATTTTTAAAACTATGAAACAAGTTTTTTACCTAGCATGATTGTAAGATTTTCAAATAAACTTAAAAATTATGCAGTAATTAATCATTATATCTTGATGGTTAGAAATTCATGTAAACTTTGCTTTTATTTTCTAAGTTTTTTTCCTTTTTACTTATAATTAATTTATTTTGAATAAAATCGTTTTTGTGAGAAAAGTGCAGTTTATAATTGGAATTTGTTATATTCTAATTTTATGTTTTTTAAACTACATTAAAGCTTATTAGCTTTTAACCTTGGTATTTAAAGAATTTTATGGTGAATTTGATTTTCAAGTTATCAGCAATTTGAAATTTATGTTCCTTAAACTTAAAATTAATAAAAAGGGTTACTTTTAATTTTCCTTAAATAACTTCCCTCACCTGTTTGTTAAGGATTTTTGAAACATCTAGATTTCATTTTTAAACAAAGAAAGTAATTTAATTAAACCTCTTAGGGAATTTTAAAAGATCAAGGTTTTACTACAGTTAATTAACAGTATGGTCAATTTGTTAATGGCTAGCTTAATAATTTCAGACTAAGTTAATATTTACTAACTATCTACAGTAATAAATGTGAACAATCTTGCCATTTGTAAAATTTAAAATTCTTTCAAATCAGAATTAAGGATAAAAAGATATTTATCAAGATCTTATGAGGCAATTTGGGGTAAAATTTGCTTGGTTAAATGTCAAGTTTAATTTGGAATTTAAGTTCATTTTGATTCTTTGCAGCAATATTAAAATCCAATTTCTAAGTTGGATTTAAAATTTCTTAGCTTAATTTTTTAAATGTACACTACTTCTATTCTGTCTTAATAGGAAACTTGAGGAACTTTATTGATTACCATTAATGATCTTAAAGGTTTTTATTGTTTTTTTTTCTGAAAAAAATACTGTTTTGCCTTTTAACATTTCTAGTTTTCGGTTAGCTGATTCCTATTTAAAGTTTCTGTGTTGCCTACATATTGATAGTAAATTTCTTGTTACTGTGAAGGAAGTTTTGAAGCCTTTTCCTGAATGGTTTTCCCAAAATTATTATTTGCCATTTGTATTTCTATCTTTTCATTTTTTAAAACTTTGTTGTGATAAAACTTTCGTCCAAATCTATTTCAATTTTTTAGATAACAACTTCACTAGTACCATTACTTTCCAGCCTTGAAAATTTTCCCCCAAATAAAATTAGCCCCTTTTGTAAGGAGGCTTCTATTTCATTACCAGCAATAGTACATTTGTCTATCCGCATTCCAGGTTTTAAAGGTATTTTCCCAGTTCACTGGAATCGGTTTTCAATGTCCAAAGCTTTTTCCACAAACTACCCTTCCACAACACAAAATTAAATCATTAACGCTAAATCAAGCTCTCTATAAATTGACCAGGCATCAGAGAGAAGGAATTACTTTCCCCTTTCCCCCACAATCAAACGCACAGTAAAAGCATAACATGTAAACAATCAAGGCTCATAAAAACTGCAAAGACGGTTTCGGAAGAAATCCAAGAACCCACCCCAACCAGAAACAACTCAAGGGGCCAAATACAGCATTAGGAAAACACCCAACCACTAGTAATAGTGATCCATGACAAGGCAACAAGAAATACTACTCCTGCAGGTGCCAAACCACAACATAAACAAGTATACCCAGAAAGTACAAAAGCTCAAGTCAAGGTGGAATGACTGAAAACCTCCCCTACATAAAAGAAATACCACAGTATCAGGCGAAACCCTGACCAAGACGCCTCACAAGAAATAACGGGTAGGACAATAAAATTTCAACAATGGCTAAGCTCTGGTGCATAAAAAGGACCAGTGTCCACGGGTATACAGCCAAAGACCTGCTCCAAGAATGGACTCCCCTGCAGCTAATAGGCAAGGCCTTGCCCCAGTGCCTGAGCACCAAAAAACCCCCAAAATAACAATAAAAAAATGAGTTGCTATTCAGCCGGGTGTCTAACCAAATGCCAACCCAGGACTTCATGGAGGAAATGAATGTGCAGACGAACCTTTAAGGTCCGGAGCACCCCAACCATGAAAACCCTACATTTTGCAAAACCTGACAAAACAAAACGAGGTATCATATTCAAGCCACCAACCCAGGAAAAGGCACAGCACGATGCTAAGATCTCACATGCACTACATGCAAACTGCTATTAAATTATAGCGACACCCCCTTCCAGGACCCCAATACCGGAACATGAACAAAAAGGCCACCAAACAGGAATTAAATTAAATTTAACCAATAATCATCAAGTACCACTCCTTGCCAACATCTTATAATTATAAACTCAAACCCTAACTGCACAACCCCACCAAGGTCAAATCACCGCTTTCCCAAACATGGGACGTTTAAACGTGGGCAACCCATGGTTAACACCTAATTATTCCTATAATTCCCACTCCTAAAAAACACCATAAAAACTTTCAAAGCAATCCCCTTACACCAAGACCAGGGGAATTTTCAAACCCAGCAAAGGTAACGTTACCTGCAAACCTTATTTGTCTACACACAAACATGGATGTTACCAAAACAACACTCCCCTCCAAAGAAACCAGCTGGGAACCCCTTAAACAACTTACAATAGGAGAAACTGACGAAAGTAAACCCAAGAAGGAAATCCTGATCATTCCAAGCTAATTCCTATAAATATCAAGCTACAAAGAAAACCATGGACTCCAAAAAACCAAAATTTTAGCATGTCAAGAACTAAGTGGAATCTCAGACGCGAGTATGCAAAGGACAAAATACATGAACAATTAGCCAAATTCAAATTTAAAAGAAACTCCTTCTCCCAAAAAACCAAGTACTCCAAAGAAATACCCCGGACCAAGACACCAGTAAATCTTGCAAACCCAAACAAGCATAATGAAGGCCAGCTGCCCACAATCAAATGAACTAACCCTCACAAAACACGTTTAACTCACCCTCACGCGGCCCAAGATGGCCAAGCATGGTTACATCCAAATGAAGTCACAACGACCCAGAACTTCGCCAAAGGCACAAGCTGCTGAAGCTAGAGATCACATCTCCAACAGGAATTGAACCTCCACAGGCCCTACCTTTTGGAAGAAGTCCTCCAAACCGGTGGATCTTCAGTTACCAACCATAGAAGGGAAAGGTGGTCCCAAGCCTACAGCCTCACAACCTTTCACACCCTAGGTATTAAAACACTCACCACCGGGAAAACCCCACAAGATGGCCAACTGGCTTTAACAGACCAATGGTAAAGTGGAGGATCGCTTAAGCTTACAAGTGGTTCAAGGCTGCCCCAAACCCCCTCATATAACAAGGTACCGCAACAAGACCCTATCGACAGTTCCGGGAAAAACCCTAAATTGATTTAAAACAGTACCCAAAGGTTTTAAGGGACCTGGTCACCAGGCCTAAGAAATTCCAATCAGTCAACCCCTGGAAAACAATACCCAAACTACAAGGTGGAGCCCCAATAGAACAATAAGGACTGGGGACCAAGTAGATAGAACCTTTTAAAAATGCCAATTTGAAAATCCTATGGCCCCTTAAAACAAAGGGCAAACAAAGAGGCATGGGCCCCTTAATACCAAGACCCAAATAGGTAATGCTCCATTGAAGTACCTCAAAGGGTGAACAACTGGAAACCACAAGATCACAAGGGAAAAATAAAAAAGCTTCTCGTGCAACTCCTCAAGGTTTCCATCAAAAGGCCATTGACCCAAATTATGGACATGCCCACCATAAAACAATCCCAGAATGCCCAGATAACCTCACCACAAAAAAATACTGTAAAGATTCCTAAACCCAAACTTCCTGTCTGCTTAATCACTCATAGGATTCGAAACCCCCAAGAAAACCTAAAGGGGGAAACTCAAGTAACCCCATACTCAATGGCTCTGCTGAAAGATCAAACCAACAAAACAGCCGAAAAATTTTGAGCTAAAATTCAGCGATACCTATCAATAAACTTAAGAGTAAACCTTCTTTACAAGTGATACTGGCTTTTGTGCAAATTCCAAATTATCAAGAGTATGAACTCAATTTTCTGTACTGTGAACCCTTTTAGCATCAGCAAATTATGCTAGATTGATGAAGCTATAAAATATGAATCCCTTTGACCAAATAAGTGGACTCTTTTTTCATTAAATTTGATTCATCAAATTTTTTTGGGCAAATTTTCAGCTTAGTCTTCAAATGTAAAAATCCTGTTTAGATCTTTCAAATTTTAAAAAATTGTTTAGCAAAAAAGTTCATCTTGTCATAAATTAATTGAAAACTATAATTAGATTGTAACGGAATTCAAATCTGTTTATAAATAATTCAGTGTTTAGTTTGCATAGTTTAAAAATACCATTTTAGAATATTAAGGATTTCGGATTGATCTATGTATTAATTCATCAAACCTTAAAGTTATAGATGACTTTCAATTAAATCAACAATAAAACAATTAAAAATTACAAATAGGCCTAATTTCAGAACAATTGAAAAAGGGTTAATCAACCATTTTTCATAAATTTTATTAAAGGGACAGGTCCCTTAATTCCAAAACTTCAAGCCATGGACCTTAAATATGATAAAAGTCCAAAGTTTAGATAATTTGGAGGAGCCAAAGCACCACTTGTAAAAATAAGTTGCTTTCACCAGTACTACTATATGAAATGCTTTAGTTTCCTGGAACAAAGGACGTACATTTAAAGTTTAGCCAAATTTAATTTATAACTTTAAAATAGACCTTAATTTATATAACTATATTGGATACCAGCACATGTTAATTTTTATTAAGGCTTCAATTTATTTACTATATCACCAAGATTTTCACAACTGGTAGTTTAGACATTAATTTTTATTGCAATATTATATTATACTAGCTGGCCCCAGATATTAACTAGTATAAGGTACCAAATTATTGCCCAAGAATATTTTCGTCCAATTCAGTTAAAAAAGTAGGTGTTTTCCACTATCCACTCAAAAGATTTTTTAGGTGCAATGACAACTTTGCTAGAAAGAGGGCGCGGTTCCAGTGCTAGCCAGTCATGGACTCTATCCCCAAAAAGCTTTTTTTGGTGCAATTTGCCCCAAGTGACTAAGTATTGGATAGATTCATAAGAAAATTCTTGACTAAAGGGTAACTTAAAATTGTATACATTAAGTGGGTAAGATTCATTAAAGGTTTTCTTTATACACTCTTAGGGCCTAAATTCAGTGATTGTAACATTAATTCCTAGATTAGCATTGATTTAATAGACTTTAAAAATATATGCTAAATTCAATAAATTTCAAACCTATTCCTTTAGAATTTACATATGAGCTCATTGTTTATAACTTCATTTAATTTCACTTTATGCTGCTGAGAGAGCACAACCAATATATTTGAAAATTGGCATAATCAAATTAATTTTATAGAAGGAAAAACACAAAGATATAAAATGACATTTTATAACACAATTCAATTAGTGCAGGGTATAGAGTGAAAAAACAAAAGGATGGAAGTTCATTATAAATTCATAATTATTTAATCATGTTAAAAGAATGCAGTATTAATAAAGATGAGCACCTCTGTCCCCTTGCTTTAGTTTATGGATTAAAAATAAGTTATGCAGAGGGTGAGTCAAGTAAAACAAGGAAAGTAGAGCATGAATCTGAAAGATAACTGTTCTAATTGAAATAACTAACATTGAAATTTGGTGTTAGCTATTGGTATTGATGGTAACCTAGGTCACTTTTAATCATAAGAAGAATAATGGTTTGGGGGAAATAGAAAACAGTAGGGTTGTATTAATTTCCTGATGTGAATAAGGAAAGATGGAAACAAGGACTAGTCATAAGGCAATAACAAAAGTAGGTATTTAAGGGAGGGCTGAGAAGATAAAACATTCAGTAGTGTTGTGCAAAAAGCAAATTGCAGCTTTTTTAAAGAAAATACATTATGTTAAATTGTTTTTCTAGATAGGGGCACATATTTAGGGTAGTGCATATGCTCCAATGTTTTAAAAAAGATGAAATAGGGATTTCTTTCCTCTTGAGCAAAATCACTGAACCTTATTAAGACAGTAGACCTCAGCTCAGTTCAGCTCAGCTTTTATTATAATGCTTTTTCACAAAGCAGATTACAGAACAGTTGAAATTTAAACATCAAATAAAGGCTGGACAAAAGAGAAACAGTGTGTATTGAATAAACCAGACTTCAATATATTGATAAAACAGTCAGTTAAGATAATATAAATAATAATATAGATGCATTAAGATAACATCAAGCAAAATAAAATATAAATTCACAGGAAAATTAAAACAAATGATCAGTATTTCAGAATTACAATGAAACAACCTTCCTACTTTTCAAATAAAAATGTTTTTTTTTCCTCATCTGCACTTTTTCCACTCAAGAAATGGAGACAAACAATTTAATAAACCAGTCTGATAAAGTTCTAAAGCAGTTTTAGAATGAAAACACTTGAGTTTTCTTGTTTGATTTAGTTAATGTTTCAATGTTTACAAAACTGGTTGGTACATATTTGCTTTATTCTTCAATTTTTTTTTTCGTTTTCAGCATTATTTGACTATTTTTTATAAAACTTATTTTTTTTCTTTTTTTTTTAACATTTGATAGTTTCAAAGGTGTTTACTAGGCTAATGACCACAAGGGTCTTTTTTAGCCTAGCCATGCATCCTGTTTATTTGACTTTGTTTGCATATTAAACTTATCACATTGGAGTAGCAGGTAATGTTATTCCTATTATATCTTGGAGCTGGTTATGAGGGAACTGTCACTGAGGGAGCACTATGTGAGCTTGTTCAAGGTTTTAGCTGCACGGTCACATGTTCTTTCTTCCTGGTTACTATCAATACATTACATTTGAAGTTCGCAACTAATAAATCCTGTTCACATTTGAATGAAGGAACAGAGGTGGCACAGTTCATAGATACTGGTAATTGGTGTTATATTCTAGCCCATCTGAAATAGTTCAGTTTTAAACCTCAAGTTAGACAGCTTTCCTAAAAAGACTACTCTTACTCCTGGTATCATTAAAATGAACAAACTTTTATAGCCTGTAAAGTTTTTGAATTTCACAGTTATCAGCAATTTTGAAATGCTTAATAGGCTCTCTCTTAAACTTAAATAATTAAATAAAGACAGGCCTAGCATCTTTAATTTTTCCCATTAAATAACTTTTCCCTCCCCATCCTTGACATTTGTTTGAAATGGAATTTTTTGAAACATTCTAGATGTTCATTGTGAATACAGATGTAAATGCAAAAGGGAAAAGTATATTTAATGATCAACTCATCTTAGGAGGGAGGGTTTGGCATAATGATCAAGGTCTTTAACTCACAGATACAATGTACACAGTATGGTTCTAACTTCTGGTTAATGGCTAGGCATGTAATAATTTGCAGACTGATAGTTTAATATTTACCTATGAACTGATCTGACAAGGCTAACGTAAAAAGTGTGAGAAATATCTCTGCCATTCTGTGCAAAATGATAAAACCTCTTCTCAAAGTCAGGAACACTCTCAAGGAATGAAAAAGAGGGGATGACCCCTTTATCTAGATTCTTATAATGGCCAACATCTTGAAAGGTCAAACAGTTGGTAGCATGTGGTTAAAATGTGCAACTGGATCTAAAGTTTGGCATGATTAAGTATCATTTTTCTGCATTTTCTTGCTGCCTTTAGCTAATTCCACCTAAAACGCCAATTTTCTAGAGTTTCTGTGATTTAAAAAGTTTGTTTCAGCTACATATTGTACTTATTTTACTGCCTGCACTTTAACAGTCATTTTTGTGCTTAAATTACCTGTGTAACTGTTGTAGGCTACACACTCAAGTGTGATAGCCATTTATGTGCATTTAAAGTGTTTTTTTGATTGTATCTGCTTTATTTTCTGAAAAAAAAAATACTTGTTTTCCTGCCTCTCTAAGCTAGTATAGTCTAGTTTTCAGGTTAGTGCTGAATTCAGGGCTATGTTACAAGTTTCTGTGTTTGCCCATACCTTACTTGGATAGAAGGAAGTTTCTCTGTTCACTGTGAGAGAGGGAGTTTTGAGCAGCCTGTCTGTCCCTGGAGGAGTGGTTTCATCCCAGAAATTAGTAGTTTATTGGCCATTTTGGGATAATTTCTATCTCTTTCATTTCCTAGCTATAAAACCCACATTTGCGCGGTGGTTAGTTAGGCATAACTATTCCCGGCTCCACAAAGTCTACTCTTCAATTTTTTCCCTTAGAACTAGACAAACTTTCAACTGAAGCACTCGAACCATTCACTTCTCATCCCAGCACTTGCTCAAAACTCATAGCAACCACTAATAAACCTTAGCACTAGACCCCCCTATATTGTAGAGAAGGACAAGGCTCTCTATTTGACCTTACCAGCCAATCAGTAAAACAGTTCACTGTACCTATCCAGGCATGTCCAAAGAGCAGTTTCAGGTGCACTGTCCAGTCCAACTGGTGAATCTGGGCATTTTGAGGCAATGTTACAATAGCCTCATGTACACAGACAACACTATCCTCCTTCCACCAAACACTAATACATACGAGAGATGCAATTATACAGCCAAACTTGAGGCTAAGCTCTCTCAACCCAAGACTGGACCAGGCAGTCAAGAGGAGAAGGGAATTACTTGCATCACACTACTAACCTCACATAGACCTATGAAACCAGCACAGGTAAAAAAAACAGACATAAATACATGTAAACATACTCAGAGGCTCTAAATAAAAATCTGCAAAAGCAACAGAGACCTCCGAAGCAGACATCCAAGCAACCTCCACCCCCCAACACAAACCATGAAACACATACTTCAAAAAAACAGTGTGCCACGCAATCACAGCCCTTAAGGCAAAATAACATGCCCAACACACTAGTAATAGGTGACTCCCACTGACAAGGCTGAACAAGGAGAAGGTTACTGTTAGCTGCCTGTCAGGTGCCAGGATCCACCACATAACACAAGTACTCGGGTCACTCCAGAACAAGTACAAATATGACTCTGTCATTGTCCATGTTGGTGTGAATGACCTGAGGCATACCTCCCTGGACTACATGAAAAGAGAAATGGAGGCGCTCTCTATCACGTAGTCCAGGCCGGTATGACCCTGACCCTGAGTAGCATCCTGCCCTCACCAAGAATGATACCACGGTACACGGTATAGAGACAAAATTATCAATTTCAACAATTGGCTAAGCTTCTGGTGTCATTCAAAGGGGATCCAGTGTCTGTCAGCCTGGGGTGACATGCTCGACAAGCCACGCTGCTTCGCTGGAGATGGCTTGCACCTGTCACCCTTAGGCTTTCGAATACTGGCCAAGGCACTTGCCACCCCCATAGTGCCTTTTTTAGGCAAGGCTCAAAAGACAAACCCACCGCCATAAATAGCACAAGTAACAAAAAACTGAGGGTAATGCTACTCAATGCCAGATGTCTAAACCCCAAAATGCACACACTCAAGGCACTCCTCAGTAGGGAGGAAATCGATATATGTGCAGTAACAGAAACCTGGTTTAAGGTGCCAGAGAGCACCCCAGCACTACCAGGCTACAAATCACCATACATTTCGGCCACAAAACCTGGACCGAAATACAAAAGGCGGAGGAGTATCCATATTCATCAAGGCCACCCACACCTCCAGGTTAGTGGCACAGCACGATGCTTTAGAGATCATCCACATGCAACTAACAATGGGCAAAACTGCTATTCAAATTATAGCTTGCTACAGATCACCCACCATGTCCCAGGACCCCCACTCCGCATTCCTGGAAACACTGGGAAACATAAAGGTCCTACCAAACACCCTGATATTGGGTAATTTCAATTACCCGAACATTAACTGGGAGAACTACTCAAGTACAAACTCCCTTGCCCAACATTTCCTTATAATTTATAAACTCAAACACCCTGGATCAACTGGTCAACACCCTCACCAGAGGTGACAACATATTGGACCTGGTCATCACCAACATGGGTGACCGGTGTTTCACACCGTAGGTCAACCCCTCACTGGTTAGATCTGACCATAAACTAATCACTCTACCTATCCACATTCCGCCACCACCCCCGGTCAAAGAAACCACCATGAAAAACTTTTCAAAAGCAAACTTCACGTTACTTAAGACCGAGGTGGGAAGTTTCAAAGCCCCCATGCTAAAGGGTAACGCTGTCCAAGCTGCAAAATCCTTTATTAATGCACTCTACAAGCACCTACAAGAAAGCATGGATTGTGCTATCCCAAACAAAACCAAGACTCACTCCTCCAAGAAAAGGAAACCAGTCTGGTGGACCCCTGCCTTAAACAAGCTATACAATAGGAGGAGGAAACTAGTACAGAAAAGAGTAAAATCCCAAGAAGGGAAAACATCCCTGATCAGTATCAGCAAGAAACTACATTCCCTCATAAAATAATCCAAGGCTAGCTTCGAAAGAAAAATTGCCATGGACTCCAAAGATAACCACAAGGCATTCTTTAGCTATGTCAAGAATCTCAGATCTGCTCGGAGTTAGTGCAGAATGGCACAAAATACACTGAACCGACCGATATAGCCAACATCGTGGCAGACAGGTTCAGTGCAAACTTCACCCCCCTTCTCACCCCCAAAAGGGCCCATAACTATACCAGAAGAATGTAGTGCCCCTGAAATCACAGACACTCAGGTTAAAATAGCCCTCTCCAAAGCCAAAACCACAGCATCAATGGGACCAGACGGTGTCCCAGGCTGCGTCCTACACGAGCTCAAAGATGAACTAACCCCTCACCTAAACACACTGTTTTAACTCAGCCTCTCCACAGGTTACGTGCCCACAGAGTGGCGCACAGCAATGGTTATTCCACTCCACAAAGGTGAAGTCACAACGGACCCCAGGAACTATCGCCATATAAGCCTGACAAGCTTGGTCTGCAAAGCTATGGAGCGCATCATCATCTATCTCATTAACAGAGACATTGGGAACCTCCAAGCACTGGACCCTACCCAGTTTGGCTTTAAGGGCAGAGCATGCCTCCTAAACCTGGTGGACTTCTTTGAGACAGTTACCAAGGCTATAGATGAGGGAAAGGTGGTCCGCACAGCCTACCTAGACCTCACAAAGGCCTTTGACACCATTCCCCACTCAGGTATTATAGACAAGCTCACCAGCCTGAACATAAACCCCTACATCACGAGATGGGTTGCCAACTGGCTCATGAACAGAACCCACATGGTAAGAGTTGTGGGAGCTAGGTCGGACTCTAAAGCGGTTACAAGTGGCGTTCCCCAGGGCTCAGTCCTAGGACCCCCCCCCCCCGTTCAGCATATACTTCTCGGAGGTACAGGCAAGCACAGGAGGACCATGGCTGACCAAGTTCGCAGATGACTGCAAACTAGGGGCTATAATTGACTCTCCAACTAACACAGACATCCTCCAAAAGGGTCTTAATGAGACAGATACCTGGTGTCAAAACCATGGCCTCAAGCTAAATGCCAAAAAGTGCATAGTCATCCCCTTTGGAAAAAACAAAGTACCCACAAACTACCACATAGGTGGTAGCCCCCTAAATATGGAAGACATAATAAGGGATCTGGGGACCCAAGTAGATAGTAACCTCTCCTTTGGTAATCACATTGCCAAATTGGTTAGAAAATCCTTCTATGTGGCCCACTTAATCACAAAAGGGTTTGCATCCAGATCAAAAGAGGTCATTGGGCCCCTTTATGCATCACTCATCAGACCCATCATAGAGTACAATGCTCCATTTGAGATGTACCTTACAAGACAGCTGCAACAACTGGAAAGACCACAGAAGTACCTCACCAAGAGGATCACTGAAGAAATTCCAGCTGTACTCGGTTGCATACTGCCTACTCAGAGGTGATCTCTGCCTTACATACAAGGCCATGTCCAACCCAGAATTGATGGACATGCTCCACCTAAAGAAAACCATATCCCCTCGAGCCACATGCTCCAGGGATCTAAACCTCACCACAACAATAAATAGGACGTGCTGGAGGGATAGATTCCTGAACCAGAGACTTCCCATGCTCTGGAACTAGATTTCAATCTACATTAGGCAGAGGTCCTCGATAACCCTCTTCAAGAGAAACCTTGACGAGTGGATGGGAAACCAAGTTTACCCCGGGGATCACTTCAATGGCTCTGCTGGACAGAGGCACAGGGAACTAATCTAAGGGGGCAGCGAAAGCCAACACATTCTGGCTAGGCTTATAAATGCCTTCAAGCAGATAGCCTAGTACCTACTTATGAACCTATAAAGTATATAACACTTCTTTATAACAAATGTGATACTGGACTTTTGTGCCCATTCCCATAAATTATCAAGAAGTATGAACATCAGTAACTTTCTTTACTGTGCAACCTCTTTTCTAGTCATCAGCAAATTTATGCCTCCCAGCACAATGTGTGATGGAGGCTATAAAATTTTGAATGGCCCTTGTGAGCCAACAAGTCAAAGTGGACTCCTTTTATTTTTGACAGCTTTAAATCTACCTGTAAACTATCAAATTTGTTTGTGGGCACAATTCTCAGTGCTTAGTCTTCAAAGTAGAATTAAAAATTCCTGTATGTAGAATCTTGTCAAAGGTTTTAGAAACATCATGTATTAGCAGAACATAAAGGCCTTCATCAGTGGCAATGATGACATTATTTGTAAAAAAAACTATCAATCTAGAATGACTAACCGGACATTCATAAATCCATGTTGACTTAAATCAGCATTGTACAGTGTTTAGTTTGGCATACGTTTGACAAGTACCATTTTCACACATTTACTTATAAGTAATTTCTGGTTTATTGATCTGAAATGTGTCATTATATTCTCATCAACACCTTTATAAAAAGGTGTAATAGATGTAACTTTCCAGATTTAGACTCCAAACACATCACAACACAATTAAACAAAAAAATGACAAATAGGGCCTAAATTTCAGAAACTCCAGACCAGAAAAAGCCCAGGGTGTATATCACAGCCCATTTTTTTGCATTGGATTTTACTTTAGATGGGGCAGGCAGGTCACTGCCTTGCAATTAGCTCAAAACGTTCATAGCCATGGACCTTAAATTATGCATTTAAAAGTTACCAAAGGTCTTAGATAATTGTTTGTTGTCGGATATCACAAAGGCACCTACTGTGTTACACAAAGTAATGTTGCTTTCACCTCTAGTACTATAACTGATATGAAATGCCTTTGAGTTTCCTTGAACTAAAATGACAGTACCACTTCATGGCTAGTTTTAGCCAAACTGATACTTTTTATAACTTTGAAAATGATGACCTTAAATATTATATAACTAGTAGCTGTGGGATACCAGCAAGCAATTGTCTAATTATGTTATTTAAGGCATTCAAAATTGTCAGTTTTCCTATTCGATCAGGCAGGAGTAATTTTGCACCAACTGGTAGTTTAGGACATATAAATTTATTAGTGGATGCACATATCTTCATAGGTAGGTACTAGGCTATTGGCCCACGGGCCTATGTAAGCCTAGCCAGCAAGGTACCATAGCTTATGCCACCCAAGAAAGTTATTTTCCTGTGCCAATGTCCAGTAGAGAGACAGAAGTGATCCCCGGGGTGTATTTCCTATTTCTCATCCACTCATAAAGATTTTTCTTGAAGAGTGCTAATGAAGAACTTTGCTTGACATAGATGGGTAGCTTGTTCCAGTGTATAGAAAGTCTCTGGGACAGGAATCTATCCCTCCAGCATGTCTTGTTTATTGTGGTGACAAGGTTTAGGTCCCTAGATCGTGTAGCTTAGAGGGATTGGGATAGATTCATATAGAAAATATACCATGACTCAACAGTCAATCCTTCAAAAATTGTTATAACATTCACAGTAAGGTAAGACCCTTCATAGTAAGCCCCTGTTTTCTTTTATTACACTTCTTACATAGGGCTAAATTCAGGATGGACATTGTTAAACATCCTAATTCCTAGATTATGCATTTGATGTTCATATGAGAGCAATAAATCTAATGAATGACTGACATATTTCAAAAAGTATAATGTACAAACTGCTATTCCTTCTAGAAGATCTATAGCAAACTGCACGCTCATTCGGTTTCAGTAACACATTCATTTTTTCATATTTTCTCACATTTTCATAGCTGCTGAGGAGGTGAGCAGCAACCACAAAAGGTATCATCTGAAGAAAGGGCCAGTTGGTCTCATAACTCAGTAAATATAATTTAGTATCAAGAAGGAAATAAAAAAGAAGAAACAAAATGAAAATAAAATGAACTTGAATAACTCTATAACCACAGATTGCAATCTGAGTGTCAGGCTGTCATACCTGTATGTGTAAATACACATTCAGTGAGGTTTATGGAAGTTCATTATAGAAATTCATACAATTATTTAATCATGTTAAAAGGAATGCAGTATTAATAAAGATGAGCACATCTGTCCCCCTTTTATGTAGTTTATGGATGAAATAAGTTATGCAGAGGGTGAGTCAAGTAAAACAAGGAAAGTAGAGCATGAATCTGAAAGATAACTGTTCTAATTAAAATAACTAACATTGATAATTTGGTGTTAGCTGTTAGTGATGATGGTAACCTAGGTCACTTTTAATCATAAGAAGAATAATGGTTTGGGGGAAATAGAAAACAGTAGGGTTGTATTAATTTCCTGATGTGAATAAGGAAAGATGGAAACAAGGACTAGTCATAAGGCAATAACAAAAGTAGGTATTTAAGGGAGGGCTGAGAAGATAAAACATTCAGTAGTGTTGTGCAAAAAGCAAATTGCAGCTTTTTTAAAGAAAATACATTATGTTAAATTGTTTTTCTAGATAGGGGCACATATTTAGGGGAGTGCATATGCTCCAATGTTTTAAAAAAGATGAAATAGGGATTTCTTTCCTCTTGAGCAAAATCACTGAACCTTATTAAGACAGTAGACCTCAGCTCAGTTCAGCTCAGCTTTTATTATAATGCTTTTTCACAAAGCAGATTACAGAACAGTTGAAATTTAAACATCAAATAAAGGCTGGACAAAAGAGAAACAGTGTGTATTGAATAAACCAGACTTCAATATATTGATAAAACAGTCAGTTAAGATAATATAAATAATAATATAGATGCATTAAGATAACATCAAGCAAAATAAAATATAAATTCACAGGAAAATTAAAGCAAATGATCAGTATTTCAGAATTACAATGAAACAACCTTCCTACTTTTCAAATAAAAATGTATTTATACTATGCAGTATATTCTATAGTATACAATATTTAAAATGTCTTAGAAAGTACAGCACATTCCATATTTTTCAACTATTAAACTTTTAAATTTTTTTTTTAAAGAATATAGCACATTCCATAAGTTATATTTACTATTTAACTCTAAACAACAGCAATATACTAAGAAATTGAAATACGTTGGAGAGAGTAGAAATTTATAAGCAGTCAGGTGCTTCCATTCTTAGGCTGCTTTATTATAAATACATAAAGTTAATCCACATAAAATAAAAATACATTACAACCAAGACCATTTTATACCTCAAACATATTGACTAGAAGATACAAGTTAAACACTGCAGTTTGAATTAGCACAGCTTGCAAATATTATATCCTGAATAAAATAAATTCTAACATATAGATGAAACAATGTTAAAATACTATTTTAATTTAAATGACAGTACACAACAGTAAAATAATAATGCATACAATCCATGGTTCCTATCCTATAGTGAGAGCCTTTCACCAGACACTAGTACAAAAACTCTTCAGTCTCTCTTGCCATGCCAAAAGTGATATCAGGATTTACCTTCAGTTGGTGGACTAACATGAATGTTGACATCCTGAAGGTAAACTCATCTATGTTGAAAATGGAAACACCGACTTCCTAGTATGCATGTGCCAAGATTTCTTCTCAGCAAATGCAGATATTGTTTAAAAAAAAAAACAAACAACATCCTCCGAATTCTCCCTCCTAATTATATGTACTAACTCCAAGATCGCACATTCCCCAGGAAAGGGAATATTCCCCTCCACAGGGAATGTCGATTTCACACACCTGTTGACTATCTGTACAGTCGACCAAATATGGTTGATTAAACAGATGCCGACCAAACTCCCTAACAACCAAACCAATGCAACCTGATATCAGATACCTTTAGAAGCTATAATATTTTGAAGAGTCAATACCCAAGCGCTAGCCTCTTCTAGTATATCCGGTATAACTAGTTGTATTTGCTGAATGAAGATGAGGATGATACGCCTCAAAAAGCCCCACAAATAACATCTGCAGTATCTTTTCGCATATAGGCTATTTAGGGCAGGATCAGATGGAGTATTTTTTTTTTTTTTTTTTTTGTATCGATGAAAATTTAGGTGGTGGGATGCATGACTGGATAAGAAACAGTTTCAGTTTTTAAGTATGTGTACCTGTATGGGGAGTTTATTTCACAAATTAAAAAAGTAGCAATGAGAAATTTCTGGATTTTTCCTAGGAGTAGGCATGTGTGATATGGGATAACTACACAGGGAATATAAAATAAACATGACAGAAAAGGTTGCCCACTGAAAGGGGTGCTGGTAGGAGAAGGAAAATAAGGAAGGAACATTACTTGAGGGACTTTGTATGGTGTTTAGCCCACTGGAGGCTTCCTGCTAAGTAGCAGCTGAAATATAAGCAGATGGGAAATACTTTTGCTGTGCAGAAGATTGTAATGTTGGGAGAATGTATTTTCTGAAGACAACCATAAAGACAAAGTTTTGACTTTTAGTAGGAACAGATGTATGCACTCATGTTGACCAATATGTCACCTGAAATATTAGTTTATGGGAAATAAAATTAAAGAGAATGGTCATTTCAGGTTAACAAGCTTTATCTATTTATTTGGATAGTGAGATCCAGGGTCATCACATATAACAATGTGAGATAACTGTGGGCAGTACAAAGAGATTAGACTCCTACCACACTGCATGAAAGTTCTGGAGGAATGATTGATAAATGGATACGCAGAGTAGTAGAATGTAAGATGGGAGATGAACGGTTCGGATTCAGATCAGGATGCAGCACAACTGACCCAATGTTTGCATTGAGACAGATACTTGAGAAGAAGCTAGAAATGAGGACAGAGTCCAACTGGGTATTCCTAGACTTGGAGAAAGCATATGACAAGATCCCAAGAAAGCTAATCTGGGCAGTACTGCAGTGGTTTGAAGTCCCAGAAACATTGGTAGAATTAGTGTAGGCTATGTACAAGGACCCAGTGACTCAAGTACGAACAGTGTTCGGCCTCACACAGGGGTTCCCAGTGGAAGTGGGTGTACATCAGGGTTCAGCTCTGAGCCCACTGCTGTTCATACTGGTGATGGACTACATTAGCAAACATGTTGGAGGGGCAGATCAGCAAAGCTGCTGTATGCAGATGATGTAGCAGTACTGGCAAACTCTGAGCTAGAACTTCAGCAAAGGATAGGAGAATGGAATGCACATCTGAAGGCACATGGGATGAAACTAAGCACAGATAAGATGGTGGTAATGGCAGCAAATTGGAGAAATCAGAAGAAGCTGAGAGTAGAGATAGAAGGGAAGATAGTGGAACAGGTAAACAGCTTCAAGTATCTGGGAGGGGTGGTTGAGGAGAAGGGTAGTCTGAATGAAGAGGTCAAAGCTAGAATCAGAGGGGCTGCAGCCAACTGGCATACAGTATCAGGTGTAGTCTATGACAGAAGAATGCCAAAGAAGCTGAAAACCAAGGTGTACATGACAGTGGTGCGACCAGTACTACAGTATGGTACAGAAACCTAGACAGTAAAGACAGAACAGTTGAAGAAGCTAGAGGTGATGGAAATTAAGTGCCTGAGAAAGGTGGTAGGATGCACACTGTGGGACAGATGAAGAAATGAGGACATAAGAGCTGAAGCCAAAGTAGCTCCAATTGCAGAAAAGATCAAAGAGAACAGATTTTGGTAGTTTGGGCACATGTGTAGAAAAGCGGAAGACAATCTGGTGAGGAAGATTTGGGACAGACAGGAAGAAGGCAAGAGGAAGCGAGGACATCCAGCAAAGAGGTGGATGGATTGTGTGAAAGAAGATCTGCGACAGTCAGGCATGAGTGTTGAAGAAGGCAGGAGTGTGGCACTGAATCGAGAGAGTTGGCAACAGTTAACACGATACCCCAACCCCATGTAGAAAAAATGGGAAAAAGGGGGGCTGATGATGATGATGAGATAACAAACAAATGGTTCCAGAAAAAAAACTATTATACTTGTACAAGATAAAATGTTTATTGTTAAAAGCTGAATTATAATAAGATGGCTGTTACATTCCACACTTCTTTATCTCTTTTTTTTCCATGTAAGCAGAGACTGTGAATAATGCTTGTTAAATAAGATTGAGCTATTGATGTACTGTACATTTTGTATGTCTTTTGTAAGTGCCATGGGATCTTCTACATTCACCTGATCTACCTCCAACTGACAGTACAAAAGTTAGTACAAAGGAATAAAGATGTAATCTGTTAAAGCTGATTGCTTTAGTCAGGGCTACAAGGTTTAATTCCTTCCACCTCCATTTGCCTACTTAGTGACTCTTAAGTAAGTCGCTTAATCAGACAATGCTCCTGGGTTCCCCCTGGCAAGGAACATGTATCCAATGGACTTATCTGGCAAGCAAATAGATATAACACAAAACTCAAGGCAGATGGGAAATGGCTTCAGTGTATCATCCAAAGTATGGTACCTCTAGAGAACAGTACCACCTTATGCTGTGGTATAGTCTCAGTACTGGAACATGAATTCTATTATCTAGTGTGGAAAAAGAGCAAGATCATGGTCCAATGGGGACCTAGGCAAGGTTATGGACTGGGGGGAGGCCTCCTACAACCATTCCAGTGTCCCATTACTTGGTTGTCTCTCCTCAGTTACCATAAACACTTATAAAACCTAGAATAATATTACAGCTATATAAGAAGACAGGATGCAGCGAGTGCATTATATAGACATATTAAGGTCCATCCAGATCACATTTTTAATTTTTTGGTTTTACAACTGGTCAACACCAGATTTCGTGGTGGTGACATAATAAAGTAAAAGTAGCTGAGACCAGATGAATCACTACCCTTCAAGTGCATAGGAGTCCCAGTTTGAATGGGACTATACCTTTAAAACCTATATTGAAGGCAAGGGGACTGTTTCATTGAATTTCTTATGTGATTTGTTAACTACCTGATGTCTTGATTATTAAAAGCTGTGTTGTTTTGTTGCATTATGGTCTGATGAAGTTCGTGGTGTATGCATGAAACCACTTACCTGTTTTGTTATTTTAATAAATACTCAGAGATTTTACTTCCTGGCTGTATTGAACGGTGTATTTTCTTCTTTACTTTTACATTGCTTAGAGAGATTTGATTTAAAACCTTTATTTCAAATGTTATAGCTCAAACACTGATGGATTTTTGTAAATAAAACAAAACAAAATATTCTCACATTGAAAACTGACTTAGCATGATAAACGGTAAACTTCTCTTCCCTTGAAACTCACATTCACTGAAAATGCATCTGGCCAGTGGTGGATTATAGGTACATTTGCATCCATAGACATGCCCCAAACCCAGCAATTTTAACTACCGTGTTGACTACATCCTTTTCAGTTGTCGGTGTCAAAGCAACAATAATAATGATGACCAAAGTCACACATTTCAAATTTGTTTCACACCAACATACAGTAGCCAAAGTATTACAGCTTAAGTATTGCACACAAACACACACACATACACACACTAGTCCTACAAAGTCAGATTATTAACTGTTTAAAATGACCTCATAAAAACATAAGGTACTTTCATCCACAGAGAACCCACACTCCCACCAGCATCTATAATCACTTTGTCGACTGTGTACACCCATTACTGTTACTAAGAAAAAAAATTACATGTACTTTACTGCTAACTTTGTATGAACCACATGAAATTATATAAAGATCACTAGCTTCATACCATAAGATCCAGTCGTGTGTAGCACATTTTAAATAGAGTATTTATAATAGCATAAGAAATATCAACCACCTAATAACATATGCTAAGTTAATATACACTGTCTCTACGGAAATAAAAGTAATCTGAATAATTCCACATTAAAGAGCACTATTACTAATGCAGAGGTAGCTGCTGGTAAATAACTTTTCTTTTAAGTGCTTCATCATCAAATGCGGTGCCTGCTGCCCTTGAATAAATTGTCTGTGTTGCATTAAAAAGAAGTGTGCCAGAAATATTGCCATAACATTTTCTGAACTTGATCAACTATGCAATAAGAAATGTCTGTCAAACAATGGCAACAGGTTCATAGTTGCTAGTCATAGAGATCATTAAGGAGCCTAGCACAAATTTCCAATTGCTCCAAAGCACTGTCTGATTAAATGACTTGCTCAGTGTCACATGGGAGGTAAATGAAGGTGGAAAGATTCAAACCCTGCACTCTTGTTACACAAAGCAGCTCATTAACAAGTCAGAGCATTAGTCATCTGTACTGCCAGGCTAATAGTTTTACACTAAATGCAGAAATCCATTATAATCTGATCTTGTAAAGAAGACTGTACTGCAGTAATATGCAAACATGACTACATAATGGATGCTGAAGAGCAGACAGTTCTGATCATCACTAAATAATGTGGACTGTATGGCCTGACAAATGTAAAACTATCTGCATTTGCTGGAGGCTCAAAAGAAGGTACTGCAAAAAAATATTTCCAAAATGCAATTTGTTTAGAATATATTTGTGACGACAGGAGGTACTGCCAGCACAGCTAGCTGGAATTTTGGAAATAATTATATATAATTTGAGTATCAAACTGATTTATACAAGGTGCTTGTGTTAGAAATGTATTAGAACTGTGTCATGTCTATATCAAACTGATTTGTACAGATGTTGGTGTTGAAAAGGTATTTGTAAATTGCTTGTGTTTGAAATGCATCCACAGTGTGCCCTGCTGGATATTGAACAGAAATGTACATGCACTATTGTAACTGTTTAAATGTATATGTTTTAACACAGTAAACTGGGACATAGGAGGTTAACTTCAATCCAGCTAACTTTAAAATATATCTGAAATTAAATCACTTTATAGGCTAGGCCATAAAGATGATATCTCACAGGTTTCAATGCAGCCAGAGACACAAAGTCTGTACTAGGAAGCTTTCCGTATTGTCTTTAGGGTGAACTAATTACTACTCTGGAAGTGTGGAGGTATGCAATTGTTTTATGACTTCCAGCACCTACCAGAGATTTGAGCAAAAGCCCTTGTGTGTGTATTTTTACAGGTAGGTGCTAAATCCTGCCAGCTGCCAGCAATTTGTGTTTGCATGGGAACTAGAAATCAGATGACCAGAAGTGATGTCATCGTGCAAGCTAGCCCATAAGTAATATTTTAGATATTATTTTGAGAAGTATCTTGGTGAGACTGAGCATTCTGTATTCTGTCTTGGGCCTGACAACAAGGACCATTCACGGCATCATCTGCCTTGCTCTATTAAGTATGTTATTAGGGAATAGTATAATTCTCAGATTCGGTCAGGAATATAGTGAAGCTTAGTTTAGATATTGTTTTTATTTACTTGTCTGAGCCTGCCTCTCAATGTTATTTTAAATATCTCCTGTGATTTGAACTCCGATGTCACTGTGAATATTTACTTAGTATTTTCTTGTTCTTTTATACTTTAGTATTGAACATATTTAAACCTTTCATTGTGGCTGATCTTTGTAGAGATATTTAAGTTTTGAGAGTACTTGCATATTTATTTGGTGACACTGCATGGGCCACTCCTAATAGCCTTGCTCTTGGTCAAACTACCATTTTTATTAATATTAATTTCACACAGTAAAATTGGACACCCTTTGTTCAGGGCTTTAAAGTAGCTGGTGACAGGCTCCAATAGCGGGGCTTTAAAGTAGCTGGCGACAGGCTCTGATAGCAGGGATAACTACCTTATAGTATGGGCGAAAGGGGGCATAGCTAGTAAACCTGTGACAGCCTTTCTCAGGTGGGTGTGCGTGTGTGCGCGCAAATCAAATCTCAAAGAGTGTGCATGTGTGTCAGCTACATGGGTAGGGACATGAAGCACTGATCGGACAGAGGCACTCTTGGAGGAGTTAGCTTGGAACCCTGGCTAAGGACTCAACTTTATAGCTGTGCCAATGGGGAGTCTTATTGGGGATCTGGAGAAAGAGAGGAACCAGCCCCCAGACTGACTGTGCTCCTTGTGTGCTCTTAAAGGGAATTGTGGTTGATTGTGCTTGATGTAGAGAGCTGCATCTCGAGATACTTTGTGTGTATCTGTTATCCTCCCAGTGAATGTCCCCCACTGGTGCCAGTGGTGAGGATTGAGACTCCTTGATCACTGGCCCAGAGATGGAGGGTCATCACATATTGGTTGGCAGTGTGGGATATCCACATCACATATTGGTTGACAGTGGTGGGATAGCCACATCACAATATTATACAATCCAGGCCTATTAATGTATTCATTCATTATTTAGTGCAATGAATGAAGCAAAGCAGTTACACACAATATAAATGCTGTAGCAGTAGCTTTTATTCAACAACCCATAAGTCATATATACAAATCAGAAATATTACATCAAGATAGCATATTGGTATTCTTTTGGGGGGAGAGTTACATGTTTGAAAGACACCTATATCTCATCTTTGGCCTAGGTCTTCTCTGTTAGACTATTCTAAATAACTTAGAAAATTAACAGAACACCAGGTTTTACGTCAACATGTATTTAATGTACCAAATGAAAATGGGTTTAGTAGTTGGATTATGGCTCTTAATCCCTGTACATAAGGTACAGGGTTTGACTCTGACAAGCCCACAAGGGCATCACAGACACACCTGATGCATTTCCAGTATATCATTACTTGCTCATACTCTGGAATACATTGTTAGTCCCCAAGCTCTGGCAAGAACCAGGCAGTTGACTCTTTCTGTACTACTGGAGTCATCACTACTGTAGATCAACGCATTGAAGATGAGGTGGCAGTTTTCTTGTAACTCCTGGAAATACGTTTTCATTCCTGTTTTGTCTGTACCATGAGGGTAGGCCACAGTACAATGTCTAATATATATTTATTGTTCACATGATAAGCTGGTCACCCAAAAGAAAAACTGTCTTAAGCTGCATTGTAAACAATTGCCAAATCTAAAAGAAAATGAAAGAACAGCTTTTCATGGAGGGCAAGCTTTCCTGCATCCTAAGTGATGGGGCTGCATTTCCACACAACTTATTCCAACTTTGTGGCTTCTGAACATTGGAAATAGGAGTGATACTAATTTTCATTTCTCAAGTTTGTGCCGTGTTCGAGTTAGAATAATTAGGTATGTGGTGAAGTGCTGCCCCGTATATTAGGCAGTGCAGGGGACTTGGACCCTTTCCAAAATGACTTTTTTTAATCTACTACTATCACATGACAATCTCAGAACATTACTTGTGTTTAGCATTTGACACATTAATTATATTTTAGCTTGTTAACATCATATGCCACTTTCAGAACATTATTTGTTTTTAACATTCAGTCTTTTGAATGACTTTGATATCAGTTGTCATCTTGTACTGACTCTGTCATAATCAAGTCTACCCAAGAATGCATGAGATACAGAGTGTAGCCACTCGATAATCTATCTCGTCCTGGGTGACAGGCATGGCTTAGGCTTTCTATTGTGTTACAGGATTTCAGCAGCTCCCTTCAGATATCTACAGATAGAAATACCTTACTGCACAAATATCATTAAATTGTGTAACCACTGTTTTCTAGTCAATGTTGTTGTATAAACATTACTCAGAATATTTTGACTCGGAGTAATATTGTCACATCCTCATCTTTTCTGGGGGGGTTTCTCAGCTCTGACCCCTATTATTTCCTTGTGTGCTATGTTAACATGAGGATGGATGGCATGCAGACCCTTTGCAAGCTATTATTGTGTATATCATCTATTCTAATCTCCCTTTCCCTTGTTAAATTTCCAGTGGAATAAATTAAAAGGATAAAAAGGGGTACAATGGCTGCATTATCACCTTTTTTTTTTAAAATTATGAATCGTATTGTAATGGGACAACCATTACAGACAGGGAGCCTAGTACCTAACGCTATAATAGTTCACTGCTTGCCGATATCATTTGCCTTCTGAGACTTTACTATGGGGAGAATTACCAATTGTGAGTGCCCGTACAGTTGTAGTTTTCCTTCAAGTTTAGTGTTTGTGATTAAAATCCATATTACTGTATGTTGTTGTCATTATTTAAGTTAACAGGAAAGAGACTAAACAATTGGGGAACAATTTGACCATGCGTTAATAAACCTACAAAGGTATTAAATACCTCAATGCTCTTATCTGCAGCAAGGCTCATTGGCTTTATTGGGTCAACATTTCTCACCGAGCCCTGCTGCACAGCTTCTGTCTCTGTGTGTTTGTCTGTTTTGTGTATGTGCATTGTTTTATTCACACAAGTGACTGAGGTGCATGAGTGAGTGAGTGAGTGAATATGTATGTATGCACTCATTTTAAACATGTATGTATCTGTGTAAAACTAATGCAGACTGGTCTTAAAAACAGTAGCATTTTATCGAAAGTCTATCATTCATTTGAACTGCTTCGGTAATATATAGGCAAGAATGTTTTTCATCCATATTTTACATGTACTGGAATCTTTGAAAAGCAATTTTACAAAGATTAGTTATAGGAAGCAGTGTGCTGCATTTCTGATATTCACAAACTAAACCTTTTATGATGAGCATCACATGGTTCTTCCTGCATGGGCAATTACTGCCACGTTAGTAAACAGAGTGGAAACATCCAAACACAGGATCATGTCTGAAGTTTAAGGTACCACTGAATGTCACAGATTGTCAAAATGGGACTGAGTAGCTCTCACAGACTCTAATTTACTGGCCAGATGGGCAAAGCAAAATAAGGACACTGCTCAAAGTTATATCCTTCACTTTTTTCATCACATCTACCACCAAAGAATTGTAATAATAAAACAATGGCACAAGTGTTACTCTTTTGCCACTAGGCCACCAGGGAAAATATAAAACTTTAACTTAAAACCCATAGACCAACAGCAAAGAAAGAAAAAAAAATGAAAAAAAAAACATAAAATGAAACAGAAACGACCATAAAAATCTTAGATAAACAAGTCATCTATGTTTTGAGTTCAGCAGTTACATTTTGGGATCATCACAGCACAAAGCAGCCATCATCTTCTTCTGAATACATTTACTTGTACTTTATTGCATGTCCTTCCACTCTCAGTAGCAGTGGTGCAACAGGGCAATGTGGCAGAAAACTAGAAGCAATGGTTGCAAAATGTGATCTCTTCAATATGGCATTTGGTGTGGCAAAAACAAAAAAGTCAGTTTTTCTTCAATTTCCTGCATATTATGCCATTAAGCTATTTACTATTTTTCTAGTTTCATAGGTAATTATTAAGTTAGTGAAGCAAGAGAATTTTTAAGGGGCCTAGCCTTACATTCCTGTGGAGTTTTTCAGCCTTATATTTTGCATACAGATAACTCGGGGTTAATATGAACAAGGATATGCTGGGACATTTACTTATTTCCCCTAGCCATAAGGGACAGGTACTAAACCAGGGATGAGTTTGTGGTTACCCATCCATTCATCCAAATTATATTTGACTAGAATAAGAGAAGTTTTTTGTTTTATGTGGAGTGAAAGACAGTTCTATAGAAGTGGTACTCTCTATGATACAAACCTCTCCTTCCAACATATTATTCTTTTTTTTGCAAAATAGATTGAAATCCCTAGAGCAGGTCTTTGTGATACCATCGGACATGTGAATGTGTAACAGGTCTGACAGAATAGGATCTGTTGAATGTCTATACACAAGGCAGAAGTCAGTATTCAGTAGCTTTATGATACTGAGACGAGATACAAGGTTTTAAGATGGTCTTCATATTTTTTTTTATTTAGGCCCTTAATTTTTTTAGTGAGAAAGCACTGTGGTTGTTCCAGTTGTGACAAGTGTTTGGAAGAGCACATATCATGAGGGGCATTATACTCAATGATTGGCCTACAAGTACCAAGCACAGCGGAACAATTATATTCCTTGATCTGGACACAATGCATTTAGCTATTAGCTGTGCTATAAAAAGGAATTTTAAATAGTGGATAAGTGGTGATCAAAGGACAGTTCATTGTTGAGATAGGTTCCCAGATCCCCAACTACGGAATCATTTTCTGGATTGAGTTGTCAATGTGATAGTTATAAGGGGAGTCATGCATGCTTAAGGATAAGATGATCAACTTCTTGGCAATTAGTTTTAGCCCACGGTTTTGACACCAGTTATTTGTTTGGGCCAGGCCCTCTTGAAGTATCTGGTGTCCTCTGGGGAGTTTAAGATGTCATTGGCAAACTTTGTCAGCCATAAACCCTTAACATTAGCTCGGACATCCAAGAAGTAAATGCCAAGAGGAGTGACCCAAGTAAAGCACCTTGGGATACACAGCTAGTGACTTGTCCTTTAGAAAACGTATAGCATCTTGAGAACTTGTTCTTAGGGGATTTGATGGTGGTATATCTGATATATTTAGATATATTATTTAAGAATAATGGAGGGGGGTGAAATTTGAGCTTAATTTTTCTGCTTGTATTTTTGTCCATGTCCTCAGGGTTTAAGTATATGATATAATTTACTATAAGGTATGCTCAGTGCTGGGCATTGTTTCTGGCATTTTTAACATGATTAAAGAAAGCTTTATGGTTATCATTTGCCTAAGTGGCTATTTTTACCTCATATCTGTCTTTCATCGATATGATCAGGGTTTGGAATTCCTTGTTTAGTTTAGCAAGTGCATTTTTGACATCTTGAGAATTAAAAGTATTTTCATGTGCAATACTTTTTATTATTATTATTATACAGCCTGTTGATATTTGGATTGTATCACTGGGGACAGATGTGTCCATCCAGCTATTCACATGTGCATAAAATTTAGTAGTGAAGGATTCCACATAAGCACTGCAGTCATCATTCGGTTTTAGCAGAGAAATTTTAGCATAATCTCTGAATACCAAAGTATTGGACAATTTATTTATTTATTTACTTACATTTGTTGACCAGGAGTGTCTGACTGGATGTAGGTCCATCTTCAGCGGAGGCCCGGGGAGAAATGCTCCACAGTTAAAATAAACAGACAGTAGTTACATTGGATTACATAGCGATTAACAATTTGATTGACATAGCAATTAATTACAAACATATTTACAGATGAAGAACATAGTACATCAGTAGACAACTAGAATCTTTCAATGCTTCAGGTTTCAGTCTTATGGTAAATGTGATTGACTTGTGGACTGATTTGACTAGGGAGGAAGTTACAGCTGGTTGGGTGCAAAGCTGCCCCATATTGGAAAGGACCTAATCCAGGATTTTATCACCCCTATTTGGGGTGTGGACTAGCTGGTCCATTGAATTAATATTGATAAAGCCCAGAAATCTCTGGACATACTTGTTTGGGGAAGTACAAGTCTGCCAGTTTATGGAGGGTGATTAAAATCTCCCATGAGAATGGTGTTTGGTTTAATACATGGGGACTACATACTAGTTAAAAAAGAGGTATAGGCCAAGGAGGGCAAGAAGAGGTCTTTTTGTTAGCTATGATATGAGTGGGGGGTTTTTTGTAGTAAGTTGGATGTGGAGGAGTTCCCATTATCTTTTGTGACTAGTCTGGAGATGAAGTGTTTTTTTTTTTTTTTTTTTTAATATGGGGATACCAGTGCTCTCTGTGCCTTTGTCTAATGTAGTGGGCCTGAATGTGAGATAGACATTGAAAGCCTGCACTGATGGAGTACATTCAATGGTCTTGAACTAGGTCTCTGTAAGGATGCATATATCAATGTTTCCCAAGATAAAGAATGCTTATAAGGCATGGAATTTTTGTTAAGGCTCCTAGCACTAAGTGGCAATACTTTAATGTTATCATGAATCTGTTTAACTTGACAAAGAGAAAAACACTGGTCTGATTGTCATTAAGTACAAATATAAGCAATAGTGTGATCCTAAAATGAATCTGAAATATATTAAAAACTTATTTTTCAGCAGAAATCAAGGGCTCCAAGAGTCTGTTGATGCCATATGACTGAACAGAGACATAGTTAGACTGTGACTTTGGAGAGACTGCAGCATAAACATGACAAAATAAGAAGCTATTATTATCATAGTCTGGACTAATAATAATAGAACAAACTAGTATTCAAATGAACAAGCTAGCCGAAGATTTGGATGTGTGTAAAATTGAACTGAAGCAAAATATATTAAAATATGTAGAATAAATCTGTTATGTCAGTACAATGTAAAAACTTTTTCAAATCAAGTGACAGCAAGCAGAACTAGTTCTTTATGGTTCTACTATGAATCACCAAACAGCAAAACCATGAACATCAGAAACACCAAAAAATACTTTCCAAAACATAGAAGAGTGCAAAATGCTAGCTTCAAGCATTTTTGCTGGAGGCAAGCCACCCTGTATGCCTGATGGTGGTGGGGGGGCTAATTCCCTACACCCTAAAAACTTACATATATACAAACTCCACTATTGCACCAACTCAAAGAACGGCAAAATCTTCCAAAAGAAGGAAATCACTGCCAGCGCACACATGTAGAAATCAATAACCCAAGGCCAAAAATGACCCCAAATGAAGAAACAAAAACCAAGAAAGTCAACCAGTATAATAAACTGAGCGCTTTCATCCCAAATAATCTATGAACTTCTTCAGAGTTAAAAGTCAGTTGCACAAGCACGTAAGCCTTTATACTATGAATGAACCAATCAAGAAAACAAATTAACTGGTTAATTAAGTCAGTAAATAAAAACACTCCAATAGTATGAAATATGTTGCTTATAAGAAAATCCCTCCAGTCATTTTTTTCCTGTGGAAAACAATGATGGACATTATGATCCTTGGCATTTTTGCTTTGTGCAGCTAATGCTCAAGAAACTTCACCTCAGCCACTGGTAGAGGTGCCATGCTTTACCAAATCATGATTACACAACTAAAAATGAAAACCTAGCAAATGGACATATGCCATGTTGTTCAAGGATGTATTTACCTGCATGAGAAGACGTGCTGTGGTCAATACACAATTCAGAAATTGCAAACTGTTCAGCCATTTCTCTAAAATGTACAAACAAAAGAGAAAAAGGGAAGGGACAGAGAAAAGATCAACAAAGAAATGGTGTGAACAGTAATGATGACTGTGCAGTCACGGATTCAAAAGGTTCCATGATGCAAAAACAGTTGTTTGTGAATGCAGCTGATGTGGGTGTTATGCATCTCATTTCTTCAGAAAGGATAGATATTCTGCAATGCTGAAACCATAAAAATCATCAGAGAGAAACACTGACTATAAATGGAAAAAGACTCAGATTTACAGTTGATATCACAGTAGATGCAACGTTTTAACCAAGAGTACATTGAAACACTTGGGCTTGAAGGGCACTGTAACAGAATTCAGAACTGTGCTACTGAATTACTCTGATCACAGACAAACTACTGGGTCAGAAAGACTGTTATGCTTTTGAAATAAAATCTACAATACATTATTTTAAATTGTGTCAATTCAGTAATCAAATATATAGGTCGAAATGACTTACAAGCAATTGGGCATCATAAAATGAATAAACGGTGTACCTTTACAGTGCACTAAATTGAACTCTAGGCAAGATGCAGTCAGTCAAGAAAACTTCTCACAAAGTCAAGCACGGAGTGATTTGCAGAGTCACAGATGTAATCATTCACAGGGTTGTGAAGAAATCAGTTCACATATTCATGAAGCCAATGATTTCTATATTAATAGCAACCATGATTCACACATTCTTGCAGTAACATTTATTAAACCAAACAGAAACGTATTGTGTATAAATGTATCAAAACCAGATTGAAACATATTGTTGAATAATATGCTGACTCGTTTAAAAGAATTGACAATATGTTTCAAGACTTCATCTAAAATATAAAACAAGACATTGAAATAAAAGTGTCAAAACATATGATACTAAATAGGATGACCAGAAGAGAAGAGAAAAATTCCACTTCCTGTTAAAAAGTACTACACCTTTCATGATGACATTCATAGTTTACACGGACCATGCAAGAAAATGTTATAAATATCTCACAAAGCATACTTGGTGTGACATCCTTCCTCTGGGCCAGTAATCAAGGAGCCTGAATCCAGACCACTGACACCAGTGAGGTGCATTCACTTGGAACAAAGTTAGATATACACAGTATTTGTAGATGCAGCTCTCTGCATCAAGCACAGTTTCCCTTAAGAGCACACAGGGAACACACTCCATCCGGGGTCTGGATTTCCCTCTCTCTCTTTCCAGGCTCCCAGTAAGACTCCCCATTGGCACAGCTGTAGAGCTGAGTGTACAAGCCAAGTCCTCCAACATCCCTCTGTGAAACCAGTGACTTGTGTCCCTGCTCCAAGTAGCTGGCACACACACTCTTTGATATTTGATTTGCACAGACAGTCACATACACTAGTATAAGGACTGCCATCAGACAGTACAAAGCCAGCTACTCTAAGGCTGTTACAAGGGTATCCAATTGGGACCTCTCTTGTTCGGTATATATTTCTCGGAGGTACAGGCCAACACAGAAGGACTGTGGCTGACCAGGTTCACAGATGACTGCAAACTGGGCGCCATAATCGACTCTCTAGCCGACACAAGCATCCTCCAAAAGGGCCTCATAGAAACAGGCAACTGGTGCCAGAGCCATGGCCTCAAGCTAAATGCCAAAAAGTGTATAGTCATCCCCTTTAGCAAAAACCAAGTGCCCACAAATTACCACATAGGTGGTAATCAATTAAGTACAGAAGTAGTAATTAGAGACCTGGGGACCCAAGTTGATAGCAATCTCTCATTTGACAACCATGTGGCCAAAGTGGTTAGAAAAACATTTTATATAGCCCGCCTAATCATGAAGGGATTCACATCTAGATCAGGGGAGGTCATCGTGCCTCTTTACTCATCCCTCATCAGGCCCATAATGGAGTACAATACCCCTTTTGGGATGTACCTTACCAGACACCTGCAGCAACTGGAAAGACCCCAAAAGTACCTCACCAAGAGGATCAACGGGCTCAAACAGATGCCATATGCTGCCCGGTTAAAGAAACTCCAGCTCTACTCAGTGGCATACCACCTGTTCAGAGGCGATCTGTGCCTGATGTATAAAGCCATGTCCAACCCGGAATTAATGGACATGCTGCACCTCAGAAAATCCAAATCCCATCGAGCTACGTGCTCGAGAGACTTGAACCTCGGCACTGAAATAAATAGGACATGTTGGAGGGACAGATTCATAACCCAGAGGCTCCCTTCACTCTGGAATAAAATCCCAGTCCAGGTTAGGCAGAGTCCCTCATTGACTCTCTTCAAAAGGAATCTTGATGAGTGGATGGGAGATCGTAGGTTTACCCCGGGTATCACTACAGTGTCACTGTTAGACAGAGGCACAGTATACTAACCTCGAAAAAGGGCATATCAAAATAAATTTAAAATGGGTGGCGAAAGCCAAACACATTCTGGCTAGGCTTATAAATGCCCTAGGGCAGATAGCCTAGTATGAACCTATGAAATGAATAATAATACAATTGGTAATATTGACCAAACAGGAAGGCTTTCAGGAGCAGCCACAGTGTCACCAAATAGATAAGTACTCTCAAATATTAAAATATTCTCTAAAAGGCCAGCCACAATGAAAAGTTTAAATATATTTAATAATAAAAAATAAAAGAACATGAAAATACTAAATATCTATTTACAATAAACACCACAGTTTCAGTCACAGGAAATATTAAAACAACACAGATGAATAGATTCACACAGATACAAAAAAATAGTACTTAATCTCACTACATTTTCCTGACTGATCTAAAGAATTACTATTCCCTTGTTACTTACTAAAGGAAGGCAAAATGAAGTAGGTGAGTGATCCGTCTATGGCAGGTGTCAAAAACAGTCTGCCCTGACACTTATTTCTCATCTAGTATTAAACCACCATTTCAGTTCAGTCCTGGATTACAGAATGACATCATATACATCTGGTCATCTGACTTCTGGTTCCCATACTACCCCCTCCCTTTTACTAGAAACTAAACCAGAATCTCGCACATATGAGTTACCATACAGACAGGTAGAGCTTTGGTAAGATGTGTTATAGCATGTGGAAGACATAAAACCATTTCAACACTTCCACCCATTCAGGGTAGCAATTAGTTCACCACTAAAGACAACAGAGCAGGATTCCTAGTCCTCCTTTTTATGGACATTTTGTTTCTGGCTACAATAAGAACTATAATATACAATCTTTATGGCCTACCAGGTAATTTAATTTCAGACTATTTTTTAAAGTTAGCTGGACTGAGATTAACCTCTTCTCTTCCAGTATCCTCTGTTATAATATTAATTTCAACAGTTATAATACAGTCTATATCTGGCAATGGGCCACAGTTTCAGTCAGTTGTTTCACTTATTTGCTCCATTATCACATAACCGCTAATCTAAGATATCCACAATAAGGTGGGCAAATACTGAGACATACCCACTGACAAAAAATAATGGAAGGTCATTGACAGCAAGAAACTAGACAATTATTTAGCTTTGCTTGAACACAGGAGTACTCTATTGCAACCAGTAGATTTGTTGCCTTTTTAGTTTATGATGAGGAGGAGAAGAAAGACAAAATTACCTACTATATCAGTACTGGTACTACCAGAGCATATACCAAATGTAAAATCAGCTGGACAAGTAAGTCAACTAAAACAGAAATCCTGCCATTATAAATCAGCCAGAGTACTGTCTAAAGCTCAGCCTGGAGAAATTGTCAGAATCAAAAACCCTGCATGACAAATGTTGAGGTAAGCTGGCTGATGCCCCAAGATCCAGCATACCAGAAGCCACACATGAACCAGCACTGAGTCATAACAAAACATATCTGTACAAGACAGGACTGTATTCAATGCCAAAATGTGATTGCTAGTGAAATTACTTTGCACTGAGGGTCTGCAACAGGAACTGAACTGCCCCTGAGTTACAGAACAGTTTTGAATGTGACACTGTTCTAGTTAGCGACTACCCTGTACTTTGTGATGTGACTGATGTATCACTCGTACTTTAAAACATATTTTCTCCTGGAACCCAGAAAAAGGGCCTGCTCTACCTTAAGCTTTCAGCCTGTACCGCATTCCTGAAAGCTTATAAAGGCTACCTTAATCCACATTTATTTTCCCAATATTCTTTATTTCCGCAGGCCAATCTGATGAAAGGCATTTAGCAGAGATGGTTTAAAGGTTTAATTTAGCCTAATGACTTTGTTTGTTATATTTACAACAGACAAAGCAGCTTCCCTTTAATCTTTCATTCAGTCAAGACAATACTGAAGTTCTGATTTATTATTAAATGAGCTCAAAACATTTTTTCTTGAAGGTTTTAAAATCTTTGCAAGGCTTACTCAGACTGATTTTTAATTAAGAAACTTTTCGAACTGCTACTTTATTTTTATTTTTTAATTTAATCTTTAACATGATGCCATTAGCTTTTTGTACCAATTTGTAATGTATTGACATATATATCAGTCAATGTACACACCCACTTGGGCATTGCATTTATGATTAAACACTCCTCTAATTTTCTGTATATAACAAATGACAAAAGTCCATGTATTTGTGCAACCGGAGCTATGCTCATCTGCATTGAATAACCTCAGTTTCACTAAATGAATAAAGTATTTTAACTGTGACAGGCTCCAGTCCTCTGCTTCTTAGCTTAAATGAAACACTACAATTAGCTGACAGATTCAACTACTGGATTTTAAGAGGAACCCACGACAACCAATATTAGCAACCAAACTTGCTATATACCAAGAATAACAGTTAAGGAAGGTCACGTGTAAAATTATTACACATTCTTTTTTACAATTGGTTTAGACCTGCTAAGGGTAAACAGGTAAATCCTACCATCCTGACTCACCAACTTAAAGGAACAGAGACTTTTTTACTAAACTACATTTTAATATGGTAGATCTCTATACATATCTCCAGTGTAAACAGGATCAGCACAGCTGGACACACTTAAAACAAATAAACAAAACCACATAAATAAAGTGACGTCTTTAAAAGTTGCTGTTATCCAGTAAAGTATTAGCTCCTAAAAAGTAGTTTTGTTTCTATCATGCCCTTCCATGATACATGTATAGCTTTCCTACATAGAACTTCAGGTACAGACAATTGATACTTTCCTGCCATTCTGTGTATAGTTACTGTTCTGCCAATAATCCTGTAAAAAATGGGGTTTATATTACCTCATTGAAAAGGCTAAACATCGACCGCCTTTTCATTGACCCCTAAAAATCGAACTGCCATTTATGCGAACAGCCACTTCATCAATTTTTTCCTAGGGAAAAAAAAAAATCGCTTGGCCAACCACAAATGGCACACCACTTCAAACATTTAAAGGGGGGGGCTTTGCCCCCCACACCCCCCAATATGAGGGGCTGTGCCCCTCACTCCCCCTAACTAAATATACCAACTCCTAGTTCTCACTACAGTGGCTTCACAATGGCCAACCAATTTTTTCCATAGGAAAAAAAAAATCACTGAATTGGCTGTTTGCATAAATGGCAGTTCGATGTTTAGGGGTCAATGAAAAGGCATTTTATGTTTAGCCTTTTTGATGAGGTAATATAGACCCTAAAAAATGGGGTTCCATAAATGATTGCAGTACTCCTGTGGATTCACTCATACTCTGTATATAAGAGGACTAACTTTCTGTTTTTTCAAGCGTTGTTTCTACCTACTACATATCTCATAAGCTTCCATGCTTTATTTTCTACTTTTTCACATTAACTTTTCACATTTACATCATCTGACATGCTTTTAATTAGGTACCTTTCCATTTTAACTTCTGCCTTTAGCCAAGTTTATAATCTCTTCCTGTTTTTTGTTATCCAGGTCCACTATTTTACAGCATACCTCTCAAATGTCCAGATTTTTCCCGCATATTTTTGGTCTTTTCCTCCTAAAATTTGTGGTTTTCTCGCAAAAAAATGAGGAATGAAGTCACTGAATAATGACAGACATTTGAGGTTCAGACTTCATATCCATCACAAAATGTATGTTAATACAAAACCTTTTATTCTATCAACTTTTTAAGTTTATAAGAGCAATATGTAAAATTTGTCTCTGATTTTATGCCTTTGCCCCCCCCCCCATTTATTTTGGCTTTGTCCAGATTTATGGTGCTTAGAGGTTGAGAGGTACATTTTACAGTCTTCTGCATAAAATAAATAAATTAAATAAATAAATAATTGCCACATAGTTGACCATATAAATTTATTAAGTCTGTGTTTACAGCTTGTCACATCATCTCTACTCTCTGTCGCCCACATTGTAAATCTTGGGTCTATATTAGAACACCGAACTTTCAAAATTTTGAGTGTTCTAATATCAAACCCTATTAATCGAAAATTTAAAACATCGAACATACAGAACAGCAAATTTTTTCCTAGGGAAAAAATTTGCTGTTCCAAAACACATACACACAACACAAGCACACCAAACAAACAGCAATCCACACACATACACCTAAACTCTTACACCTAACCCTACACTAAACTATACATACACCACTAACTATCCACTTACCTTAACCCAAACCCTAACCCTAAGGTCCTTCACTATCGCAAAGTTACCTCACCCGTGCCCTAACCCTAACTCACCTACCCCGCCCGAATCCTCACGTCCACACAATCGCACACTTACCTGACCCACACCATAACCCTAACTCACCTAACCCGCCCTAATCCTCACATCCACACAATTGCACACTTACCTGAACCCAACCCGTAACTTTCCACCACAGCACTGAAAATACCGAAGCAAGAGAAACAGAAAACCAAATTCTTTCCCTAGGAAAAAATTCGGTTGTCTGTTTTTTCGATATTTTCAGCATTCGCTGAAAACGGGTCAATTTTAGAACACTCAAAATTTTGAAAGTTTGGTGTTCTAATATAGACCCTAAATCTTTATATTGTCCTGATATCCTGAAACAGCCACCATTTTCTATAGCTGTCTAACATGATTACTGTTGACGGTGAAGAACTGAATTTTCGGTGTATCATTTGCAACTCTGTGATCTTTCATTCACATTCTGTTTATTAATATCCTTTGTATCTTCATGTCCAGTATGTTTTTAACTCTAATCATTACCCTGGGGCCAAATTCACTACTGACTTCCGGCTAAACTGTATATTAACATTTTATTTTGAACATACTTTTGTGTGGATCAACATAAAATTTAAATTATACTACATTCACAAACTATTACCTCATGACTGCTACTCTGTTTTATATTTATCTGACTGAAATTGCATGTTATTGCTTCGGGACAAGGCATTCCTGTCAATTGTAAGCATGAATGCTGGTGTTTGGGTGTAAAGGTTTTGGGTATAGTATCTGAAGTCTGGGTTGTGCTGCAGATTTCAGATCCACATAAGATGTAAAGTAGCCTCAGGGAATCTGGTCACATCACGTCAAAATTTAATTACAGAAATTTCACTCCAGGTCCTGTAGTGATACAGGTTTGAAAAGATAAACTAAAACTACAGAAAGAACAAAGGTGTTCAAAAATCAAAATTCCACAAAACCAAAAATACCACAGTCTGCAAGAAATAGAACACCCACAATTTATTTAGTGCTTTCATTTTCTATGAAAACTTCAATATAATGAAAGTAAACAGCATACCTACATACTTTAAACACATGACAAATTCATGACATTTGATAGGCTTCTTGTTCAGTCAGTTATGCCTTATTTTTAAAACATGTGCAATAGAGAAATGTGCATTCAACAAAAATAATAAAATGGAAGGTGACGAATACCAAGCAGAATTCTGAAGATGAAGAAGTCCTTTATATATTTGGACAAAAGCACTTATTGACGGTTATTAAATTTGGTTTTGTGTGGTATTTACCACCTTCAACTTATATTTTTGTCACAGTTATTTTTGCTGGTGTTCTCCCATTTTGTTGGATAGTTGTTCTTAAATGTGCATTCAAACTGGGCAGGACTTCAGCATTCAGTAAAATCTGCCAGTGCAGTTCTCTGTTTAATAATAAATCGTCATATTCCCCACCACTACTACATTTGTCTACTCTGTCAAGTATAGAAAATAAATCTTTTAAAAATCTTTGTACATCAGGGAGTGCTTAAATAATGCATTGGCTTTGTTGCCTCCCTGATACTTCTAAGGTTTTCGTAGAAGCATTTTGCTCAGTCTACATTCTGTTTTACCAACAGAAAATGCCGGACAGTGTAAACATAAGCAATATAAACACCACCACTAGTATTACAATTAAAATACCAGCGCAGGATATTACTTTAGGATAATTATACACAACCATATTTGGTCCTTCAAATATAAAGCAGCAGTAAGAATGTTTCATACGTAACCATCCTTCCATTGTTGGAATACTTTGTGCTATTCCTCTCAAAAATACCTTCATGTTACAGACAGAGTCCTAAGTAAGACAGGAAGATGGGCCTAGTTTCTGATGATCTGAGACATTAATAAAGTTCCAGTTCCTCACTATAACATCCCCTAACATCTCCTAAATCCCCTAAAGTTTTGGAAAAGTTGTTAGTCTTGTCCTGAATTTTGCCCTTGTTTTTTACTTAGAGCAAGTGCATATTTGTCACTCCTATCACATTTGACTATGACTCCCACCTTTGTCAAGTTTCATGACCATCACATCTTTGTTGTTAGACAAATCCTTTAAAATGTTAAATTCCATCTTATTTAAGTTCTAGTATCAGTGTTCAGGTGTTTCATATGACAGCTTCCCAACCCCTTTCATACAAATCTTTTCAAACAAAGTTAAATCTTTGGTGGGGGGGGGTCCACTTAGACTGCCTTATCAGTGAAAAATCAGTGCCATTAACCCAGGGTTGTTAGTTAACAATAAGTGAAAGCTCAGCTTTCTTAAATACATTTTAAATTCACTGATAATATCAACCCAACTGAATCTCCTGGTAGGAATAAAGGTGCCCCCCCCCCCTTTGAATAAAACAAATATGAGTGTCAGAAATGTCCACACAACTGAAATACATCCATCGACAACACTTTTTCACCCATTTTTACACATGGAATCAAGATGTCACTTCAACAGGTGTCTCATCCTGCCATATATAGGAAAATCAGACTCAAAGAACTGAGCAGAACTAAAGGTTACCATGTTGCCGGTAGCCACTGTTTGGAGTGATAATTCTTTCTGACCCTTCTTCCTGTGTGAACTGTGATCAGAATGTTGCATTGGTCATTGTTTTGTGATCCATCTTGGACCATTTGAGGGTCGGGGGATTTAAAAAAGGAGTACAGTTGTCCTTTTCATTAAAATTAACAGCCTAAGGGTTATAGCAGATGTATTAGCCACCTAATTGTTTGAAATTTACATACATTCCCATAATAGTACTGCTTCTTGCGGCTCACCACTTCTACAGGCATCTTAATTTTATCAAACACACCATCATATAAAGGCTTTCTCCTCTCAAATGAAAGATCATCCTTAATGGTGGCATCAAGTTCTGACACCTTTTTGTTTAACTTATGTATAGCTTCATTATTGTACTTGATTAAAATGTTAAATACTCCATGCTAGACCACTGAAAAACAGCAATCAATTCTTTATGCAAACCACAGTTAGGCACAGTGTCATTAGGGGACTTATGAAATCTTTCTCCCTTTGGCAGGAAGCCATTCTGCAAACATGCCTAAAAATAACTATTGTCAAGTTGTAAACTTTATTTTAGTATGTTTCTTACCAAACTCCTCAAACTGTTTCTGAAGGATCACATTATATTCAGTCATATTGTTACCACATTTTGAAGTTCCCCAACAGAAAGGTTTAGGTGGAAGCTGTGAAGATTGGGTGAAGATAGATGAAGGCTGCCAGCCTAGCCAGACAGAATTTTGGAAATAATTCTGTCATCTGTAAATATTAATGTAAACCACAAGCTTGTTGTCTTCAATGGTAAAAATAGTGTTACATGTGGAACTGAAAAAAATGTAACAACAGTGCACTCTACTGACCAAGTAAAGCATGTTGTGACCCTCTGATGTTAAAACATGGCTCCGGCCAGTCTATATGAAGGAATTCTTGCTATTGTTTTAAGGCCAGAGTTAATGGCCAAAATTGGCATACATAAATGTCCTTAATGGCTTTGCTTTCTGACCTGATGTGAGCTTACTAAAGAATGTAGCCTGTTAGCCTGGGAACCCCAGGAAAGTGTGAAGAATGATGGAATGTGAATCAGGACTGTAATATCAATTTAAACAGAGAGAATCAGAGAGCATTAAGCATTATTGTCTTGACCATCCAACTCACCAGCACTGTCTTGCTCTATGTGTAAGTTTATCTTAGACTTGTGTTCTCTCTTAGAAATAGCTAGAAACTAGAAAGATTAGACTAAATGTTTTTCTGTGATGTCAGAACTGTATTACTTAATTATTTTAAGTATTTCTCTGTGATCTGTGAACTCTTGACTAGCACTGTATAGTAAAAGTATTGTCTTGTGTTTTGACTATTTGTTATTAAATATTTTTAAACCCATTCAGCTGTGGCGGTTTCTGTAGAGATAATTTAAGCTCTTTAGAGTACTTGCATGCCTTTCGTAAAATTGTACAAAGCCACTTCAATAGCTTTAGCCCTGGGCTATACTACCAATTTGATAATAATATTGCACAGTAATAATTGCACACCCTTTTAAGGGCCTTTGAGTAACTGATAAATATTAGTGGGTGGTGGCAGCTGGTACTACTGTATAGTTTGGGAAAAGGGTTCACAGCTGGAAAACATGTGTCAGCCTTCCCCAGGAATGTCTGTGTGGTTGTATAAACTCTTCTCAAAGTGTGTGTGTGTGTGTGTGTGTGTGTGTGTGTGTGTGTGTGTGTGTGTGTGTGTGTGTGTGTGTGTGTGTGTGTGTGTGTGTGTGTGTGTGTGTGTGAGAGAGCTACTTGGGCAGGGACACGAAGCACTGGTTGGGCAGAGAGGGTGCTGTAGGTTTTAGGCTGAGATCTGGACCCTATAGCAGTGCCAGTGGGGAGTCTTATTGGGGACCTGAAGAGCAAGGGAGCAACCAGCCCCGGACTGACTGTGATCTCTGTGTGCTCTTAAGAGAAATTGCACTTTACTGTGTGTATTTGTTATCCTTTCCTCCTATATGAGACGCCCCTCACTGGTGTTAGTGGTGAGGATTAAGGCTTCTTGATTGCTGGGCCAGGGTACGGGCATCACATATTAACTGTTTGGCAGTGGTGGGACATCCACACCACATATTAATTGGTTGGCAAATACTAATTGGCTTGTAGTGGTGCGAGTAGAGTGAATTCCTGTAGCTGGCGTACAAGTAAGCTCTGAAGGTGTTTTGTACTCTAAATCAGCCACGCAGTGAATACTCGGAGTTCAGATCACAATTGTTTTATTTCTTTTGTTAGCTTAGTTAGTCAGGGTCAGCAGGCAGCATGTCACAGAGGAGTATGGAAAGCTGACAAGGAGCCAGCTGGCGGAGATGTGCTAGGCTAGGGGAATGGTGCATGGAAACCTGACTAAGGCAGTCCTGATTGCAGCCTTGGTTACAGCTGCATCAGAAAACAGCAACCAGGAGGACAATCACACTGGCAGTAGACATGTAATACCCTCGGGGAATGGACAGCTCAACCTTTCTGCAGAGACTTAAAAATCCATCTGGATATAAACAGACTTGAGTTGGAGGCCAGGTGTTTGGAAAATAGAAGTAGCTGAGAGAGTAAGGCGTCTAGAGAGTGAGGACAAGGAGAAACTGTGACGTTTGCAGGCTGAGGAGAATGGGCAACTGCTATGCCTGGAAGCTGAGGAAAAGCACAGGCAGCATGAGAAGAAGATGCTGATTCTTCACCAGAGTCATGGAGGTAATGGGAAAGGGAAGTAAATGGACCCCAGAAGCAAAAAAGGTCAATAAAGTTCTTCCGCAGTTTAAAGAAAGGGATAATTTTGATAGTTTCATTCATATGTTTGAGAAGGTATGCAAACAGTATGATGTGAACCAAAGGCTTTTGGGACAGCTCCTGACCCCCTTACTCCATGGTAAAGCTATAACTGTTTTGTCAAAAATGTCTTGACATTGCATGTTTTGATTATACTGCTGTTAAAAATCACTTGTTAGAATTGTTTAAGCTAACACCTGAAACGTATCGGAAAACGTTTTGTGAGCATAGACGCAAGGCAGATGAAATTGTGTGTGAATATGTTGCTGAACTGAGCACTTATTTTCATAGGTGGGTGAGTGGATGTCAGGTCACCACTTTTGAAGGGCTGGCAGACCTTTTGGTGAGGGAACAAGCCCTTAGCATTTTGCCTGAGTACATGAGGGTCTAGTTAGCTGGTAGACAATGTGCCACTTCAGATGAGTTGGGGAAGAAGGGAGACCTTTACCTGGCAAGCAGGGAATCCCTGCACAGGAAAGGGATCCCAGTACTGCTCATGGGTCCAAAGGAACCCATGGTGGGCAGCACAGACTGACCCAACAGAATCTGCCAGTAGCAGGGGAAGCCACTAGTCCAAGAGCTAGGGTTTAATGTTTTGAATGCAACCAGTGGGACCATGTGGTGCACAGGTGTCCATGGAGGCAAGGTGGGGAACAAAATGTGAGGGAGCCAGTAAGTGGGAAAGACAAAATGCCAGTAGTAGGTTGTCTTGAGAAAACAAGGGTACCAAACTACCCCCAGAGGTTATATCCTATTGTAGTGAATGGCAAAGAGGCCATTGCCAGGAGAGACAGCCTCTGATATAACCATTGTAAAGCCTGCAATGGTTACAAAGGAGCACTACTTGCCTGGGCAGTCTACTCCAGTCAGGGCTTTAGGAGGGATCCCATTCCAAATACCTTTGGCTAGGGTTCACCTTGACTGGGAGGGCAGAAAAGGAAGCCAGCAAGTAGGTGTGTTTGAGGATATACCTGCAGATGTAATAATAGGAAATGATTTTGATAGTGCAGTACCCTGTGCTTGTGCAGTTACATGCAGTCAGGCTTGGAGATGAGCAGGTAAGTCTGGTAGCCTGGGGAGACCCAGACAGACTGCATACTTGCAGCCAGGACTGGTGAGGTGGTTACTTCACAAAGGGAGCTTCCCTGTAGCAGTAAGCCAGAAGCTGAGCCACAGCTGCTTGGGGGTACTGATGGTCCCTCAGACAGAGTGACTTCAAAGGTAGAGGTGAGTAGTAGTACCCAGGCTAACAGTGAGGCACCACTGTCAGAGGATGCCAGACTTCCTGTGGAAGGGGAGCTGGGAAGTGTTACAAGGACACAGTTCAGACAGGCTCAGCTCCCAGACCCTACATTGCAAGGCGTGAGGCAGGTAGCTAGGGAGACACCTGATTCTCAAGGAAAGGGGGAATCTGTATACTGGGACAAAGGGTTACTATACAGAGGGTGGACCCCTGACAGAGGGCCAGAAGGTGAGAGAGTACAGCAGTTGGTAGTGCCTAGAGCCTACCATCTGATGTTTCTAGCCATAGTCCATGATATTCCCTTTGCAGGTCATGTGGGCAAAAAACATACAAAGAGGCGTATTATGCAGAACTTCTACTGGCCTGGAATTTCCAGAGATGTAACAGGGTACTGCAGGATCTGTGAGCAGTACCAAAAGGTAGGCAAGGCAGGAGACAAGGTGAGAGCTCCTTTGATGCCTTTGCCTGTGATTGAGGAGCCATTTCAGAGGGCAGCTATGGATATTGCGGGTCCTCTGAGCACCCCAAGTTCCACAGGGAAAAATTATATCCTAGTGGTAGTGGATTATGCTACACGATACCCTGAGGAAGTGGCTTTGTCCTCCATTGAGGCAGAAAATGTGGGCAAATGTGTTAGAGAGTTTCAGCAGGGTAGGTTTCCCAAAAGAAATACTGACTTGATAGAGGTGCCAATTTCATGTCAGACCTGCTGGCTTGTCTATGGAAGTCCTGTGGGGTGAAGCACATGAAGACCACCCCCTACCATCCCCACACTAATGGTCTTGTTGAGATGTTAAACTCTACAATCAATTCCATGCTACAGGCATTTGCAGATCAGTTTAAGAGAGAGCGGGACAAATATTCACCCCATTTGTTGTTTGCATACAGAGAGGTTCCCCAGGAATCCACAGGTTTTTCACCCTTTGAGTTGCTGTATGGGCATAGGGTGAGGGACCTCTAGATTTAAGTTGAGATAAGTGGGAAGGTGAGTGCGAGTCTCACATGGAGTCTGTTGTGGCATATGCCCTGAACCTCAGGAAAAGGCTCAGGGAACTCATGGTCTTGGCCCAGGAGAACCTGGCAGAAGCCCAACAACAGAGAAAGGTGTGGTATCATATGAATGCTCAAGCTAGAAAGTATGCTGTGGGGTAGCAGGTAATAGTTCTCATTCCTGTCAGACACAACAAGCTGCAAGCAGCTTGGGAGGGACCCTACAAGGTGGTAAGAAAGGTAAGTGATGTTAACTATATGGTAGAACTGCTAGGCAGAAGGCAGGGGTGCAAATTGTACCATGTTAACATGATGAAACCTTACCATGATAGGGAGGCCCTTGTGCTGAGCATTTGCAGTGGATTGCAGGAGGAGTCTGAGGGAGATCTGGGGACTGATCTCCTCAGTGAGGCTCGGGCTGACACCTCAGTGGAAGGGGTAGCAATGTCCCAGCAGCTATCTCCTACCCAGGTTCAAGAAATCCAAGCAATGTTGCAGGAACTTGGGGACATGTTCACTGGGAAACCCAGGTGCACCCACCTGGGGCAGCACCAGGTGGATACAGGACCCCAAAGGCCTATTAGGCAGGCCCCTTATAGAGTGCTTGAGAGAGTCAAACAGACTCTGAGGGAGGAGGTACAGGAGATGTTGGAACTAGGGGTGATTCAAGAGTCCAACAGTCCCTGGGCCTCCCCAGTAGTGCTGGTGCCAAAGAAGGATGGCAGCACCAGGTTCTGTGTGGAATACAGGAAATTAAATAGTCACACAGAGTCAGATGCTTACCCCATGCCTAGGATAGATGAGGCTAAGAGCAGCTGGGTGGGGCTAAGTATCTTACAACCATCGATCTTACCAAGGGTAACTTGCAGGTTCCCTTGGACTCTCAGTGCTAGAGAGAAGTCAGCCTTTGTGACTCCTTTTGGCTTGTATGAGTTCACAAAGATGTCCTTTGGGATGAAGAATGCCCCAGCGACTTTCCAGTGACTGGTAGATCATATCCTAGAAGGAGCAGGAGGGTTTGCCCTTGCTTACCTAGATGATATTGCCATCTACAGCCATTCCTGGCCAGAGCACCTTCAGCATGTCAGGGAGGTGCTGGGCAGACTACAGAGGCCAGGGTTGACCATTAAGCCGAGCAAATGTCAAGTGGGAATGGCAGAGGTCTCCTACCTAGGACATAGAGTGGGGAGTGTTACGATAAGGCCAGAACCTGCCAAAGTGGAAGCCATTCAGGCATGGCCTGCACCTGTTACCAAAAAGCAGGTGAGGGCATTTTTAGGGACAGCAGGGTACTACAGAAAGTTTGTTCCCAGTTATAGTACCATAGCTGCTCCCCTCACAGACCTGACAAGGGAGAACAGGCCAGATAAGGTAGTGTGGATCCCAGCATGTGAGCAGGCATTCCAGAAGCTTAAAGAAGCTTTGGGAGGACCCCTTGTGTTAGCCAGTCCGGATTACAGCAAAGAATTTGTTGTGTAGGTGGATGCTTCGAGCCATGGGGTGGGGGCTGTACTTAGCCAGATTTCTTCAGAGGGGGAAGAGCACCCAGTTGTTTATCTCAGTCATAGGCTCCAACCCTGGGAGGAATGCTATGCAGCTGTAGAAAAGAAATGTCTAGCCATAGTGTGGGCACTGCAGAAACTTCAGCCATATCTGTATTGAAGGAAATTCACTGTTATGATAGATCACAACCCCCTAACATGGTTAAACAGAGCCATCAAGCAAAATGCCAAGCTGCTAAGATGGAGCCTGGGGTTGCAAACATATATGTCCATGCAGCACCACAGTGGGATTAGCAATGTCAATGCAGATGGGATCTCAAGGCAGGGAATGGGGGAAGGTACGCTCAGATAAACCTAACTCCCTCAAGCAGCGTTTCTCAAGAGTCACTTAAAAACTAGCTTGAGTTCTCCGGGCAGTGGGTATGTGAAAATTGGGTGAAGATAGATGAAGGCAGCCAGCCTAGCCAGTTAGAATTTTGGAGATAATTCTATCATCTGTAAATATTAATATAAACCACAGGCTTGTTGTCTTAAATGGTAAAAATAATGTTACATGTGGAACTGGAAAAAATGTACCAACAGTGCACTCTACTGACTGAGTAAAGCATGTTGTGACCCTTTGATGTTAAAACACGGCTCCAGCCAGTCTAGATGAAGGAAGTCTTACTATTGTTTTAAGGCCAGAGTTAATGGTCAGAATTTGCATGCATAAATGTCCTTAATGGCTTTGCTTCCTGACCTGGTGTGAGCTTACTAAAGAAGGTAGCCTGTTAGCCTGGGAACCCCAACAAAGTGTGAAGAATGATATAATGTGAATCAGGACTGTAATATCAATTTAAACAGAGAGAATCAGACAGCATTAAGCATTTTTGTCTTGACCATCCAACTCACCAGCACTGTCTTGCTCTATATGTAAGTTTATCTTAGACTTGTGTTTTCTCTTAGAAATAGCTAGATATTAGAAAGATTAGACTAAGTGTTTTTCTGTGATGTCAGAACTGTACTACTGAATTATTTTAAGTATTTCTTTGTGATCTCTGAACTCTTGACTTGTACTGTGTAATAAAAGTATTGTCTTGTCTTTTGACCATTTGTTATTAAATATTTTTAAACCCTTTCAACTGCGGCTGTTTTTGTAGTGATAATTTAAGCTCTTTAGAGTACTTGCAAGCCTTTCGTAAAATTGCACAAAGCCACTTCAATAGCTTTAGTCCTGGGCTATACTACCAATTGGATAAAAATATTGCACAGTAATAATTGGACACCCTTTTAAGGGCCTTTGAGTAGCTTATAAATATTAGTGAGTGGTGGCAGCTGGTACTACTGTATAATCTGGGAAAGGGGGCACAGCTGGAGAACCTGTGCCAGCCTTCCCCAGGAGTGTCTGTGTGGTTGTATAAACTCTTCTCAAAGTGTGTGTTTGTGTGTGTGTGTGTGTGTGTGTGTGTGTGTGTGTGTGTGTGTGTGTGTGTGTGTGCACTACTTAGGCAGGGACATGAAGCACTGGCTGGACAGAGAGGGTGCTGGAGGGTTTAGCTTGCCCACTAGGCTGAGATCTGGACCCTATAGCTGTGCCAGTGGGGAGTCTTATTGTGGATCTGGAGAGCAAGGGAGCAACCAGCCCCAGACTGACTGTGATCTCTATGTGCTCTTAAGGGAAATTGCACTTTACTGTGTGTATTTGTTATCCTTTTCTCCTATATGAGATGCCCCTCACTGGTGTTAGTGGCAAGGATTGAGGCTCCTTGATTTCTGGGCTAGGGCACGGGCATCACAGAAGCAACTAGTAGTCCAAAGTAGGTCATTCTTTTAATTGACGCAGACAATAAGGTCCCAAGTGAACTGTCACCATTTCCAGCAGGAACTCCATTTCTTGGACAAAAGTGTAGGTGCGTCATGGTCATCTGCCCCCCCCCCCCAACTCTATATTGTTCTCCAAAATATGGCCATGAACAGGAATAAAAAATTACAATTGTGTCATAAATCTAACCATATCAATTGGTATGTTGATAATGGTGAAGCCACCATCTTGACTGTTTGGGGTAGCTGAACAAGGACCAGGTTGCTTCCCTGAAAACAAATCCTGTGACATCATACTCCATCCATAGAAGAAAAAAAAAACTCCAAAAAAACACAAAGAACAAAGGTGTTCAGAATCCAAATTCCACAGAACCAAGACACCATTTCATAGGAGATGTAAAGAAAACAATATTTATTCCCTATAGAAAGAACATCATCAGAATTCAGAATGAAAGCAAACAGCAGACCCACCCACTCTAAATAAATACATGATAAATTGATGAAATGTGATTGGCTACTAGGTTCAGTCAGTTATGCTTTATTTTTTAAATAGTTTTAAATACAAATGTTCATTCAAACTGGGGCATTTCAGCCTTCAGTAAAATCTGCCAGTGCAAGATATACTAGTGGCAAGATAAACACCACCACTAGTACTACAATTAAAGCACCTGCACATGATGTTACTTTAGGATAATTATGCACAACTGTATTTTGTCCTTCAAATATAAAGCAGCAGTATAAGAGCATTTTACAAACACAGCCATTCTTCTATTGTTGGAATACTTAGTGTTATTTCTCTAAAGAATACCTTTGATATAACAGGCAGACTCCTATGTGAAAATAGGAGTTGATCCCAGTTTGTGAAGATCTGGGTTATTATTAACAACAAAGTCCCAGTTGTTCACTATAATGTCCTTCAACCCCCCCCCCCACCCACCCACACACACACACACACACACACACACACACACACAAATCAACAGAATATTGCAGAACCATAGTTCTTAAAAAGTTGTCAGTCTTGTTCTAAATTTTCCCTTCAGTGGTTTACTCAGAATGTGTGCATATTTGTCACCACCACCAGATTTAACCAAGCATTTCATCAAGCAGCTTTTGGGGGGTACTTTCTATTGACAAACATTATTCTCAAGTGATCACACTGTGTATAAAATGTTTCTTCTTAGATCAAACTAGAGAGACTTGTATACTGCCTTTACCAATACTTTTTTTTCTAAGCAAATGTGTGTGTGCTGTCAAAATGCAGATAACTATTAAAAAAAGTACTTCTCCTGTGCAGAAAAGATTCATAGCACCCCTAGACCACATTATTGTATAAACAATCTCTAGGAAAACAATACCAAAATCTTCCACTTTAAATGGGCACTCTGAAAAAACATTGGAAGCCTCCAGATATTTGATGAACTGCAATAATGTCACTAGTACCCTCCCAAACAAACAACATGCCATCCAAAAATATAGTGTAAATTAATCAGAAAATGTTGAACTTTACTCTCAGAGATGTGGACCTGTTCCATATCCATCCATCCTCAGCCTCTTTTCCCATTTTGCACATAGGGTTGGGGTGTCACTTCAACAGTGACAATCATCTTGAGGCAAGGTTTACACCGCTGGGTGGCTAGTCTTGCCATAGTAGTTCATCCGTACCACTCATTCGCTCACACACTTGCACCTACAGCCAATTTTAGTGTGCCCAATCCACTTACTGCATGTCTTTGGAATGTGGGAAAAAATACAGAGCACCTGGAGGAAACCCACACAACCGCAGTGAGGACATGCAGACTCCACACAGAATACAATATTCTGGAATAAGTTCTGCTAAGTAATACTGCTGTATTAGCATACCGTTTGTTATACAATATTCCAGAATATGTTCTGCTAAGTAATACAGTGCTGTATTAGCACACTGTTTATTATACAATATTCAAGAATGTGTTTTGCTAGGTAATACTGCTGTATTAGCATACTCTTTGTTATACAATATATTGGAATACGTTCTGCTAAGCAATATTGTTCCAAATATACTTGTTCCAAATAGTGTAACAAAATAACAAAATAATAGTAAGATGAGGACACAAGTCACCTCCATTGCAACCCAAACATTCTGTGTGAAATATCCACTCTCAAAGATGAAAAAGTTGTTTAAGTTCATCTATAACCAAATACAGGGATTATCAGCCTCTGCCTGTTTATAGAACTTGACATACTGCTCCTTCCCCTCAGTATCATCACTATAGTTAATAAAGAGACATTAGGAGTGGGAATAAATTGGTTGTGTCTTTCGGCTTATCCCGGTTAGGGGTCGCCACAGCGGAACACCGGTCCGCTAATGTTTGGTAGTGGATTTTTACGTGCAGAGTTACCAGCCCTGACACACAACCTTCAACGAAGGCATGCCCATTCATGCATGCCTCCACACAGAAGACGCTCTAACTGAGAATCGAACGCGGCAACATCTTGCTGTGAGGCGACAACGCTACCGCAGCACCACTACCGCGGGTACAGGAGTGGGAATAAATATAGAAGATAAATGTTTAATTGAGAAAAGGCAGATATAATATAGGCATGGTTAAGATAAAATTGCCAAGTCTATAAAAGGATGGGAAGAAATGGCTATAAATGCCCACAGTTTCACCAAAAAGTTATCTGAAGTAGTAGCACTGCTTAAGGCACTACAGCCATGATTCAAAGAGATACTCTTCATGCATGAGCAAGGGCTGCACAGCATAGCAGCAGTATACTGCAGTGTAATGAATACTTGAATATCCAGTCTGGGACTCCCTGCATGACTGTGTCTCATTCTGGAAAGCAGAGCAATGCAGGAAAAGCACAAATTAACTACAGGTATGCAGATCAATATGTATGCAAAAAGCCAATATAATGTTTACATGCCAGTTGGTGCAAATCTCAAGTGACTGCAATAGCAAAGCAGCAGCACTTCCTGTGAGGCAGTGCATGCTATAGCAGTGAGTGCTGGAAAGTGTTGCATAGCAATGAGGTAGCAGAGTGTTGAAAAGTGTTGCATAGCAACAAGGTAAGAGGATGTGGAAAGTGTTCGCTAGCAATGAGGTAGCAGAGTGTTGGAAGGTGTTAACATAACAATGAGGATGAAGAGTATTGAATAGTGTTACACTGCAATAAGGTTAGCAGAGTGTTGGAGTGTACTGCATAACACTGAGTTAGCAGAAATGTTGGAAACTGCTGCATGGCAATGAGGTAGCAGTGTGTTTGGAAGTGTTGCATAGCAACGAGGTTGCTGGGTGCTGGAAACTATTGTATAGTAATGAGGTAGCCGAGTGTTGGAAAATGTTATATAGCAATAAGATTTCAGAGTGTTGGAACGGTTTGCATAGTGACAAGTTAGCAGATTATTGTAAACTGTTGCACAGTAAAAAGGTAGCAGAGTATTGTAAACTGTTGCACAGCACCAAGGTAGGAAACTGTGTAGCAAAGTGCTACAAAGTGTTGCAAAGCAATGAGGTAGCAAACTGTTGGAAGTGTTGCATAGCAGCAAGGTAATACAGTGTTGGAATGTATTACATAGCAATGAGGTAGCAGTGTTGGAAAGTGTTCCATGGCAATGAGGTAGCAGAGTGTTTGAAAAGTGTTGCATAGCAACAAGATAATAGAAAGTTAGAAAGTATTAAATGAGTTTGAAGAGTTTTAGAAGGTGTTGCATAGCAGTGAGGTAGTAGAGTGTTTCAAGGTGTTGCATAGTGGTTAGGTAGCAAAAATTTTGAAGGTGTTGCACAGCAGTGAGGTAGCAGAGTTTTGAAGGTGTTGCATAGCAAAGAAGTATATTACACTGTGAAAAACTGTAGAGAAGCTTCCAATCAGCTGAGCACTTGCTGTTCTCATGAAACAGGAAGAATTTGGTGCCTAAGAAAGTATGAAATAAGGGAATATATCAATCACAAGTACACACAGATAAGAAGAAAAAAAGGAACCTGATGGGATGGGGCCACAAGCTAACCAAATTCATGACCCCTATTACTACAGGTGCTGTAGTACTGGCTAGCCAGTGGGGCATTTCCCTTCCAACAGCCTTCTCAACCATCTACCCTAGGCTGCCTGACCCATGGCAGGCAGTGGGGAGAGACTACCAGCCTGGGAGAGGAGAGAATCCCCTTACTGTGAGCCAGTCTCAGTCCCCCCCTCACACCTCCACAGCAGCTGCCAGGGAAGAGGGCAAGTGCAGGCTGAAGTGCCTGTGTCCCACTGCCATCATGTCCTGCAGGAGAGAGACACAGAATGGAAAGGGTGCTGGAACAGAGCTCAATTTTAAGCTTTTTAACTGGTCAATCGGGTAAAGTGTTGTTTTGATTGTATCTGCTCTATTTTCTGGAAAAAAAAAAAAAAAATATATATATATATATATATATATATATATATATATATATATATATATATATACTTCTTTCTCTCCTTTCTGAACTAGTATAGTCCAGTTTACATGTTATTGCTGAATCCAGGGTTGTGTTACAAGTTTCTGTGTTGCCATATCTTACTTGGATAGAAGGAAGTTTCTCTGTTCACCTGTGAGAGAGAGGAGCTTTGTGCAGCCTATCTGTCTCTGGAGGAGTGGTTTCAGCCCAGAAGTTAGTAGTTTATTGGCCATTTTGGGATCATTTCTATCTCTTTCACTTCCCTGCTATAAAAACCTCATTTGCACAGTTTTTACGCTTGTATTCCGCTCAGCAAGTGCCTTCCAGGTGTTCTGCAGAGTCTACAGCAGCAGAGAGACAAGAGAGTGACTTTGGAGTGATTAAGTATCAGTTTTCTGCTTTTCTTGCTGTCTTAACTAATTCTGCCTAAAACGCCAGTTTTTTTTTCTTAGCGAATCTGTGATTTAAAAAGTTTGTTATTGTATACAACTCCGCAGAGCTCCTCATGGTGTCCTGCAGAGTGATACAGGCAACTGGTAGGCTACACACTCAAGTGCGCTAGCCGAATTAAAGCATTTACTGTGTTTCTGTACCTAATTTCTGCTACTTAAAAAAAAAAATTCTTTGTTTCCCGCCTTTACTGAACTAGAATAGTCCAGTCTTCAGGTATTGCTGATCTCTGGGCTGTGTCATAGTTCCTGTGTTGCCCATATCCTTATTTGGATAGGGGGAAGGCTTCTTTGTTCACCAGTGAGAGTAGGGAGCTCTGAGCAGCCTATCTGTCCCTTGAGGAGTGGTTCCAGCCCAGTAACTTGTAGCTTATTGGCCATTTTGGGCCATTTCCTATCTTTCTAACCCCCTGCTTTAAAGCCAGCTTTAGCGCGCTTTTGCGCTTGTAATTTAAAGTTTGTCCTGTTTGTTGCATTTACATGTTGAGGCTACACACTCAAGTGCGCTAGCTTGTGTTACATATTTATTCCATTTTCCTGCTGTTTGTTGCAAAAAAGAAAAAAAAATTATCCTTGTTTCCTGTCTTTTCTGACCTAGAGTAGTCCAATTACAGGCTTTGCTGTATTCTGGACTTTTGGAAAGTTCCTGTGTTTCCCATTTCCTTTCTTGGATAAAGGGAGGCTTCTTTGTTCACCAGTGGCAGGGGAGCTTAGAGCAGCCTATCTATCTCTGGAGGAGGGATCCCAGCACAAGAATCTGGTAGTCTATTGGCCGTTTTGGGCCAATTTCTAGCTCTTTCAAGTCCCCCTGTATAAAACCCACTTTGGCACGTTGTTTGCGCTTGTTACTACTCAGCCAAGCTCCTCGTGGTCCTGCAGAGTGGTGCTAGCAGCAGAGAGGCTAAAAGAGCGACTGCTAACCTGATAAAAGTATTTTCCTGCTACTACCTGGGCGACTGTCCGATCTAGCTAAACTGCAAGTATTTCTGCATTCTTGAACTGTTTTAAACTGTTTAAAGGTGTTTTTGCACCTGCACTTTTAAAGTTTGTCGCATTTACCTGTTGAGGCTACACACTCAAGTGTGCTAGCCTGTGTTACATATTTATTGCATTTTCCTGCTGTTTGCTGCAATAAAGAAAAAAAAAATATTCTTGTTTCCCGTCTTTCCTGACCTAGAGTAGTCCAAATACAGGCTTTGCTGTATTCTGGACTTTTGGAAAGTTCCTGTGTTGCCCATTTCCTTTCTTGGATAAAGGGAGGCTTCTTTGTTCACCAGTGGCAGTGGGGAGCTTGGAGCAGCCTATCTATCCCTGGAGGAGCGTTCCCAGCACAAGAATCTGGTAGTCTATTGGCTGTTTTGGGCCAATTTCTAGCTCTTTCAAGTCCCCCTGTATAAAACCCGCTTTGGCGCGGTTTTTGCGCTTGTTACTACTCAGCCAAGCTCCTCGTGGTCCTGCAGAGTGGTGCTAGCAGCAGAGAGGCTAAATGAGTGACTGGTAACCTGATAAAAGTGTTTTTTTTTGCTTCTGCTACCTGGGCGACTGTCCGATCTAGCTAAACCGCAAGTATTTCTGCTTCTTGAACTGTTTTAAACTGTTTAAAGCTGTTTTTGCACCTGCACTTTTAAAGTTTGCCCTGTTTGTTGCATTTACCTGTTGAGGCTACACACTCAAGTGTGCTAGCCTGTGTTACATATTTATTGCATTTTTCTGCTGTTTGTTGCAAAAAAAAAAAAAAAAAACATATCCTTGTTTCCCGTCTTTCCTGACCTAGAGTAGTCCAAATACAGGCTTTGCTGTATTCTGGACTTTTGGAAAGTTCCTGTGTTGCCCATTTCCTTTCTTGGATAAAGGGAGACTTCTTTGTTCACCAGTGGCAGTGGGGAGCTTGGAGCAGCCTATCTATCCCTGGAGGAGTATTCCCAGCACACGAATCTGGTAGTCTATTGGCCGTTTTGGGCCAATTTCTAGCTCTTTCAAGTCCCCTTGTATAAAACCCACTTTAGCGTGGCTTTGTGTGATTTTGCGCATAGCGCAGCATCGGGCAATGCCGCTTAAATGGGTTTAAACCATTCTTGGCTCCACAAAGTCTGCTCTTCACTTTTTTCCTTAGAACTGATCTAGTTCTCATAATAAACACCCTATTCCTACTCTAAAGCCTGGCACTTGCTCACTAAAGCAATTATATAAGTCAGCACTAAAAAATTGAAAGCACTACAACCTCACAAACTCCCCTTGAGTACCTTATTCCCCATTGACCCTTTTTTCAATTATAAAGGAATTCCCAATGCTATTCTAGCATGTCCAAAGGTCAGTTGTCAATCTCCTCTCCGGTCCAGCTGGTGAATCTGGGAATATTGAGGCAATGTTACAACTGCCTCATGTACACAGACAACCCTCTCCTCCTCCCAACAAATTCCAGCACATGTGAGAGATACAACCATATAGCCAAACTGGAGGCTAAGCTCTCTCAACTCAGTACTGGCATAACCAGTCAGGAGGAGAAGGAAACCACACTCACTACAATTCCAGTCTCACATAGACCTACCACAACAGCAAACCAAACACATAAACACACAAAAACATACTCGGAGGCTCTAAATAAAAATCTGCCTAAGCAACAGAGACCTCCAAAGCAGACAGCCAAGCAACTGCTACCCCAAAACAAAACACGTGCAACACATAGCTCACAAAGCTAGTGTGCTGAACAGTCACAGCCCTTAAGGCTAAACAACACACCTGATACACTTGTAATAGGTGACTCTATCGTCATGCACACTGACGTCCCGCTCACCAGGCTGAACAAGGAAAAGGTCACGGTGAGCTGCCTGTCGGGCGCTAGGATCCGCCACATAACACAATCACTCAGGTCACTCCAAGGCAAGTACAAATATGACTCGGTCATTGTCCATGATGGTGTGAATGACCTGAGATGTACCTCCCTGGACTACATGAAAAGAGACATAGAGGAGCTCTCTGAGCATGTAGCCCAGGCTGGTATGACCCTGACCTTGAGTAGCATCTTACCCTCACCAAGAATGATACCACAATATAAAGACAAGATGATCAATTTCAACAATTGGCTTAAGTACTGGTGTCATTCAAAGGGGATCCAATGCCTGTCAGCCTGGGATGACATGCTTGACAAGCCACGATGCTTCACTAGGGACGGCTTGCACCTGTCACCCCTGGGCTTTCGGATATTGGCAAAGGCTCTTGCCACTCCCATAGTGCCATTTTTAGGCAAGGCTCAAAAGACAAACCCACCTCCATAGGTATCACAAGGGATAAGAAACTAAGAGTAATGCTACTCAATGCCAGAAGTCTAAACCTCAAGATGCACGCACTCGAAACTCTCCTTAGCATGGAGAACATCGATATCTGTGCAGTAACAGAATCCTGGTTCAAGGCTCCCAAGAGCACACCAGCACTACCAGGTTATACCTCATACCATGTTTTTCAGCCCCAAAACTTGGACAGAACCACAAAAGGAGGGGGAGTGTCAATATTCGTCAAAGATACCCACACCTCCAGGTTGGTGGCACAGCACGAAGCATCAGACACTATCCATGTGCAACTAACAGTGGGTAAAACTGCCTTCCAGATTATAGCCTGCTACAGACCACCCTCCCAAACCCAGGAACCCCACTCAGCCTTCCTGAGAACACTGGAAAATATGAAGGTCTCTCCAAACACCATTATATTGGGCGACTTCAACTACCCAAACATAGACTGGGAGCATTACTCTAGCTCCAACACCCTAGCCCAAAGGTTCCTAGAATTTATAAACTCAAATGCTATGGAACAGCTTGTTACCACTCCCACAAGAGGGGAAAACATACTGGACCTGATCATCACCAACATGGGGACTCTATGTTCCAGACCAGAAGTATATCCCTCACTGGTAAGATCAGACCATAAACTAATCTCACTAGATATTCACATCCTGACCCCAGCCCTTGCCCAGAAAACCACAGTGAAAAAATTCTCTAAAGCAAATTTCACACTCCTCAAAACCGAGGTGGAATCCTTCAAAGCCCCCGGGCCTGTGGAAAATACGGCCCAGACCACAGAATCCTTTATAAATGCATTCTATGAACACCTTCAGGAATGCATGGATCATGCAATCCCAAACAAAACCAAGACCATATCCTCCAAAGGCAGGCGTCCTGTCTGGTGGACCCCAGCCATAAACAAACTATACAATAGAAGGAGGAAGTTACTACATGATAGAGCAAAATCCCAAAAAAGGAAGGCATCTCTGATCAGTATTAGCAAAAAACTACGGGCACTCATAAAATCATCTAAGGCCAGCTTTGAGGGAAAAATTGCACAGGACACTAAGGATAATCACAAGGCTTTCTTTAGTTATGTTAGAAACCTGGGTGGGAATTCCCAGATATGCTCAGAATTAGTCCAAAATTACAAAAAATACACCTAACCCACAGACATTGCCAACATCCTAGCTGACAGGTTCAGCGCAAACTTCTTCCCCCCTTCCCCACCAAAAGGGCAAATTATCTATCCCAGCAGAGTGCTGCCCCCCTGCCATCTCAGATGCTCAAGTAAGAGCCACCCTCTCCAAAGCAAAAAACACAGCATCAATGGGACCAGATGGTGTCCCGGGCTGCATCCTACATGAACTCCAAGAAGAACTAAACCCAAACATAAAACTACTGTTCAGTCTCAGCCTTACTACAGGAAATGTACCCAAGGAGTGGCGTACAGCAACAGTGGTCCCTCTCCACAAAGGTGGTGCTTCAACTGATCCTGGAAACTATCGCCCCATAAGCCTGACTAGCTTGGTCTGCAAAGCTATGGAAAGGATCATCATGGACCTCATAAATAAAGATATTGGGGACCTATAGACACTGGATCCTACCCAATTCGGCTTTGTTAAGGGCAGATCCTGCCTCTTAAACCTGGTCAATTTCTTTGAAACAGTCACTAAGGCCATTGACGAGGGGTAGGTGGTCCACACAGCCTACCTGGACCTCACAAAAGCCTTCAATACAATACCCCACTCGGGCATTATAGATAAGCTCACCAGCTTAAACATAAACCCCTATGTCACTAGATGGGTTGCAAACTGGCTCAAGGACAGAACCCACATGGTTAGAATTGCTGGAGCCATGTCAGACTCCAAACCAGTTACAAGTGGCATCCCACAAGGCTCAGTCCTGGGACCTCTCTTGTTCGGTATATATTTCTCGAAGGTACAGGCCAACACGGAAGGACTGTGGCTGACCAAGTTCGCAGATGACTGCAAACTGGGCCCCATAATTGACTCTCCAGCCGAAAAAAGCATACTACAAAAGGGCCTCATAGAAACAGACAACTGGTGCCAGAGCCATGGCTTCAAGCTAAACGCCAAAAAGTGTATAGTCATCCCCTTCGGCAAAAACAAAGTGCCCACAAATTACCACATAGATGGTAATCCATTAAGTATGGAAGAAGTAATTAGGGACCTGGGGACCCAAGTTGATAGCAATCTCTCATTCGACAACCACATGGCCAAAGTGGTTAGAAAATCATTTTATATAGCCCACCTAATCATGAAGGGATTCACATCTAGATCAGGGGAGGTCATCGTGCCTCTTTACTCATACCTCATCAGGCCCATAATTGAGTACAATGCCCTTTTTGGGATGTACCTTACCAGACACCTGCAGCAACTGGAAAGACCCCAAAAGTACCTCATCAAGAGGATCAAAGGTCTCAAACAGATGCCATATGCTGCCCGGTTAAAGAAACTCCAGCTCTACTCAGTGGCATACCGCCTGCTAAGAGGCGATCTGTGCCTGGCGTATAAAGCCATGTCCAACCCAGAATTAATGGACATGCTGCACCTTAGAAAATCCAAATCCCATCGAGCTACGCACTCGAGAGACTTGAACCTCAGCACTGAAATAAATAGGACATGCTGGAGGGACAGATTCATAACCCAGAGGCTCCCTTCACTCTGGAATAAAATCCCAGTCCAGGTTAGGCAGAGTCCCTCACTGACTCTCTTCAAGAGGAATCTTGATGAGTGGATGGGAGATCGTAGATTTACTCCGGGTATCACTTCTGTGTCACTGTTAGACAGATGCACAGTATACTAACCTCGAAAAGAGGCATAGCAAAATTCATTTTAAAATGGGTGGCGAAAGCCAAACACACTCTGGCTAGGCTTGTAAATGCCCTAGGGCAGATAGCCTAGTATGAACCTATGAACCTATCAGTAAGAGTTCATACAAATGATACACACTACCAGTAAGTAGATTATACTCAGCCTAACCCATTATGACAAAAAGTCTTTACTGCATCCTACAGCAGCTAACATGGTTGGCTTCCCTCTACCAGTGCTGTAAAACAAAGTGGAATATAAGCCCTCACACCACACACACACACACACACACACACACACACACACACACACACACACACACACACACACACACACACACAGGCATAAGTGAAAAGGTACAGTCACATCTAAAAGTGAAGTAACACAAGCCTGATACTGTACCCATAGCATAGCAAGTGAACACCTATGTGCATTAACCCACACTATGCCTTAGTGCCATGTGAAAAAATGTGTCACCATTAACATCCACAACACAGATACAGTCCCCTCCAGATGCCCACTTATTATGTCCTGGTATCTGTTAGAAGAATCAGTGTTTAGTTGGTATACTGCTCTGAATTACAGTGATAATACATTTTAAAACTCTAATTTAAAAAACATTACCAGTGCTGAAAACTTACTATATCATTTAGGGTGTCTGGCCTAACCTCTGGTTCTCCCTGCTCGAGAATTTCAATGTGGTGGCTCCACTAGTCATTACACAGGGATCCCCATTGCTCATTAGTCTAGGGGATGTCACTGGACATCAGTTAAAACCTCAGCCAGTTCATCTCAGGCATCCCTGAACTATTGTCAATGTCTTTCACATTGGCTGTCTATTGTATTTGTTTATCTGGACCAGACTTGTAGCTGAAAATGGTCCTTGGACCAGTTTGTTTACCTGATTAGCAAATATTAACTAAATAAGTGAACATATGAGCTATGATATTCTGTATTTGCACATGGGTGGAGTTGTATTGCATTTTGTTAATGTTGTGTATAATTCTTACACACATAATCAACCATGGCTTTAGTGGGTATCCTGCAGCACCTAAAACATAGTAGGAACATATGGGTGTAGACATGTGTATGCACTGCTTTAGGCTGTTTATTAGCCAGATTGCCACAGTGCCCAAACTTACCAACTAGTTGGCCCTGCAGCTTTTCACTTTTGAGGAAGTGGTGACATAGATGACTTGTCTGCACAAGAATCATGGAGCTTGGCAGGGTACCATGCTTCCCTTTTGATTTGTCAGCCTTATGCACTCTATACCACTAGGCTTCTGATAGAGTGGTGCCCAACCCATTCACAAAGCACTTATCCATAGACACCACATGGGGCCTTTATTGCAATATGTGTGTGATCTAAAACATCTAGTTCTTTTGGGGAGGTTGGCAATGTTGTAGAAACCATGCATGGTGGCATCTCTCTCTCTCTACCTCCTAGTATGATGTGAAAACACATATGCTTAATCACATGTCCAAGAAGTGCATCATGAAAATGTAATGAGTATTCTATAGAAAGCTTATGCCTGTGATATACCCCATGTGCCCCATGTTTGCTTCCGAAAGGTTCCTGTAGATAGTATAATAAGATTCCATGCATGCATATGCATTGGTGTCCATTGGTATAAGTCCACACATTCCTCCTGATCCTACTTGTGGACAATGTATGCCAATCAATACCAATAACTCTGTCTATTCCAAAATGGTTGGTTAGCTGCTGATCTGTTAGCTGGTGGTAGGTAATGCATTACAAGTACTGATTTCATTCATGCTGCCTACCACCATGTTATTCAACTGGCAGGGGCAAAGCAGTGTTCATAGTAAATAATGCTGCTTCTGTTGCTGCTACTAGCATTTTTGCTTGCTGCAACTCCGTACTTTCCCATCCCCTATTTGCTGTTATAGCGATGTACAGCTTGAAGTGTGCCATCTCTGTGTTTTGCTTCTATGGATTTGGATCAAACTTCAGAGCCAAATATTTCCATTTCATTCTGCACTCATTAGACTGTACATGCCACTGTATGTCATTTGCATATACCTTTTCCTACCCCATTTTCCTGACTGTTAGTACTATGAATCGCAATACCGCCTGTGAAGATATGTGAAGGCTGCCAACCTAGCTAGATAAAATTTTGTAGATAAGTCTGTCATTTGTAAATATTAATATAAGGCACAGGCTTGTTCTCTTAAATGGAAGAAAATTGTGTTAAATGCTGAACATCAAAAATGTAACAACAGTGCACTCTGCTGGAAGAAAGCTGATAAGTCAAGCCTTATATGACTGTTCGATCTCAAACTTGGAGCTGTGGTGTCTGAACCAGCATATTCTTTCTATTGTTTTGACACCACAGTTAATTGCTAGATTTTACATATTTAACATCTTTAATTACTGTGGTTTCCTAACCAGGTACAAGCTTACTGTGAAATGTTAATGTAGAGTTTCTGTTAGCCTGAGAAACCAGAGAATTATTAAGAATGATGTATTCTAAAATGAGTCAAGCAGGTTGTATTATCAATTTAAAGGACTTTCTCAGAGACAGAGAGGGAGCATTTTGGATTTTGTCTTCAGAACTGACCACTCACCAGCACTTGCTTTGCTCTGTCTGTATGCAAGTAGAATCTTAGACTTTAGTGTTGCTCTTAAGGAATAGATAGAAAATAGTAAGTTTAGACTAGTTGTTTTCCATATTGATGTTAAGACTATTCTACAGTATTATTTTAAGCATTTTCCTGTGATTTCTGAACTCTTGGCTAGCACTGTGTAGTAAGAAGTATTGTGTTTTTTATTATTTATTATTAAATATTTTTAAACCTTTCAACTGTGGCTGTTTTGTGTAGAGATAATTTAAGCTCTAGAGTACATTGCATGTATATAGTGATACTGACCATGCCACTCCAATAGCTTTAGCCTTGGGTCACACTTACTATCTAGATAATAATATTGCACAGTAATGATTGGACACCCTTTGGTAAGGGCCTTTTTAGTAGCTGATAATAGTGGTCGGTGGCAGTGATTGCTACCTTATAGTCTGTAGAGAAGGGAGCATAACTAGAGAACCTGTGCCAGCCTTCCCCAGGAGTGTCTGTGTGTTTGTATATAACTCATATCTCAAAGTGTGTGTGTCAGCTACTTGGGTAGGTACACAAAGCACTGCTTGGACAGAGAGAGTGCTAGGAGGACTTGGCTTGGGACCCTGGTAAGGACCCCATTCTATAGCTGTGCCAGTAGAGAGTCTTATTGGGAATCTGGAGAGAAAGGGAAAAAACAGCCCCAGACTGATTGTGATCTCTGTATGCTCTTAAGGGAAATTGTACTTTACTGTTTGTGTATTTGTTATCCTTCCCAGTGTGGACACCCCTCACTGGTGTTAGTGGTGAAGATCAAGACTCCTTGATTACTGGGCCAGTGCACGGGCATCACATATTAATTGTTTGAAAGTGATGGGGTACCCACACCACATATTAATTGGTTGGCAATTGACTTGTAGTGGTGTGGATAGTGAATTCCTGTAGCTTGTGTACAGTGGTCACTGAAAGTGTTTTTGTACTCTAAATCAGCCATGCAGTGAATATTCAGAGTTCAGATCACAATTGTTTTATTTCTTTTGCTAGCTTAGTTAGTCAGGGAGAGCAGGCAAGCATGTCAACAGAAGAGTATGGCAAGCTGCCAAGGAGCCAGTTGGGTGAGATGTGAAAGGCTAAAGGACTGGTACATGGAAACCTGACTAAGGCTGACATAATTGCAGCTTTGGTCACAGCTGCATCAGAAAACAGCAATCAGGAGGGCAATCAGACTGGCCCTGGAGATGTACAACACTCAGAGAATGGACAGCTCAACCTTTCTGGAGAGGACTTAAAAATCCATCTGGAGCTAAAGAGACTTGAGTTGGAGGACAGGCATTTGGAAACAGAAGCACTGGTACATGGAAACCTGACTAAGGCTGACATAATTGCAGCTTTGGTCACAGCTGCATCAAAAAACAGCAATCAGGAGGGCGATCAGACTGGCCCTGGAGATGTACAACACTCAGAGAATGGACAGCTCAACCTTTCTGGAGAGGACTTAAAAATCCATCTGGAGCTAAAGAGACTTGAGTTGGAGGACAGGCATTTGGAAACAGAAGCAGCAGAGAGACAGACATATACAGGCTGAGGAGAATGAGAAACTGCTATGCCTGGAAGCTGAGGAGAAGGACAGGCAGAGGCAGCATGAAAAGGAGATGCTGACTCTTTGCCAGAGTCATGGAGGTAATGGGGAAGGGAATAACTGGACCCCAGAAGCACAAAAGGTCAGTACATTTCTTCCGCAGTTTACAGAAGGGGATAATTATGATAGTTTCATTCACATGTTTGAGAGGGTATATAGACAGTATGATGATAACCAAAGGCTCTGGGTACGGTTCCTGACCCCCTTACTCCATGGTAAAGCTGTAACTGTTTTGTCTAAAATTTCTGTTCATGAATTTTGTGATTATACTGCTGTTAAGAATCATCTGTTAGAATTTTTTAAGCTAACACCTGAAACGTATAGGAAAAAGTTTCATGAGCATAGACGCAAGGCAGATGAGTGTGTGTGTGAATATGTTGCTGAACTGAGCACTTATTTTCATAGGTGGGTGAGTGGATTTCAGGTCACCACTTTTGAAGGCTGGCAGACCTTTTGGTGAGGGAACAAGCCCTTAGCACTTTGCCTGAGGACATGAGGATCTGGTTAGTTGATAGACAATGTGCTACTTCAGATGAGTTGGGGAAGAAGGGAGACCTATACCTAGCAAGCAGGGCATCACTGCACAGGAAAGGGACCCCCCAGGGCTGCTCATGGGTCTAAAGGAACCCATGGTGGGCATCCCTGACTGCCCCAACAGAATCTGGCAGTAGCAGGGGAAGCTACTAGTCCAGGTAAACATCCATGACCTAGGGTTAAATGCTTTGAATGTAACCACTGGGGCCATGTGGCATACAGATGTCCATGGAGGCAAGATGGGGAACAAAAGGTAAGGGAGCAAGACAAAATACCAATAGTAGGTTGTCTTGAGACAACAAGGGTACTGAACTACCATCCTGCAGATGTCCAGATAGGGAAGGATTTGAATGAGGTAGTACCATGTGTTTATGCAGTTACACTCAGTCAGGCTTTGAAACAGGCATGTTGGTCTGGTAGCCTGGGGGAGACGCAGACAGACCACATACTTGCAGCCAGGACAGGTAAGATTGTTACTTCAGGGAGGAGCTACTCTGTAGCAATAAGACTGAAGGTAAGCCACAGCTGTTTGAGAGTACTGATGTTCCCTTGGACAGAGTGAATGCAAATGTAGAAGTGAGTAGTAGTACCCAGGCTGACAGTGAGGCACCACTTCAGAGGATGACAGACTTCCTGTGAAAGGGGAGCTGGGAAGGGTTACAAAGAGAGAGTTGAGACAGGCTCAGCCCTCAGGCCTTGCAATGTAGCTAGTGAGGCACCTGATTCTCAAGGGAAGGGGGAATCTGTATACTGGAACAAAGGGTTACTGTGTAGAGGGTGAACCCCTGAGGGAGGGATAGAAGATGAGAGGATACAGAAGATGGTAGTGCCTAGAGCCTACCATCTAGCCCTTCTATCCATAGCCCATGATATTCCCTTTGCAGGTCATATGGGCATAAAACGTACAAAGAGACATATTACACAGAACTTCTATTGTCCTGGAATTTCCAGAGATGTAACAGGGTACTGCAGGACCTGTGAGCAGTGCCAAAAGGTAGGCAAGGCAGGAGACAAGGTGAGAGCTCCTTTGATGCCTTTGCCTATGATTGAGGAGCCATTTCAGAGGGTAGCTATAGATATTGTGGGACCTCTGAGTACTCTAAGTTCTGCAGGGAAAACGTATATCCTAGTGGTAGTAGATTATGCTACAAGATACCCTGTGGCAGTGGCTTTGCCCTCCATTGAGACAGAAAAGGTGGCAAATGCTTTGTTGGAGATTTTCAGCAGGGCAGGTTTCCCAAAAGAAATACTGACTGACAGAGGTGCCAATTTCATGTCAGACCTGCTGGCTTGTCCATGGAAGTACTGTGGGGTGAAGCACCTGAAGACCACCCCCTACCATCCCCAGACTAATGGCCTTGTTGAGAGGTTAAACTCTATAATCAAGTCCATGCTACTGGCATTTGCAGACCAGTGAGGAGTGGGACAAATATTTGCCCCATCTGTTGTTTGCTTACACAAAAGTCTGTTGTATCATATGTCTTAAACCTCAGGACAAGGGTCAGATAAACTCATGGGCTTGGCTCAGGAGAACCTGGCAGAAGCCCAACAACAGAAAAAGGTCTGGTATGACCTGAATGCTTGAGCTAGAACATATGCTGTAGGACAGCAGGTAATGGTTCTCATTCCTGTCAGACACAACAAGCTGCAAGCAGCTTGGGAGGGACCCTACAAGGTGGTTAGAAAGGTAAGTGATGTTAACGACATGGTGGAACTGCTAGGCTGGAGGCAGGGGCACAAACTGAACCATGTTAAAATGATGAAATCTTACCATGATAGGGAGGCCCTTGTGCTAAGTATTTGCAGTGGATTGCAGGAGGGGTCTGAGGGAGATCTGCCGACTGATGACCTCAGCGAGGCTCGGACTGACACCTCAGTAGAAGGGGTACCAATGTCCCAGCTAGGTATTTTCTATCCAGGTTCAAGAAATCCGACCAGTGTTACAGGAGTTTGGGGACATGTTCACTAGCAAACCAGGGTGCACCACCTGGTGCAGCACCAGATTGATACAGGACCCCAAAGGCCAATTAGGCAGGCCCCTTATAGAATTGCCTGAGAGAGTCAAAAAGACTCTGAGGGAGGAGATACAGGAAATGTTGGAACTAGGGGTAATTCAAGAGTCCAACAGTCCCTGGCCCTCTCCAGTGGTACTGGTGCCAAAGAAGGATGGCAGCATCAGGTTCTGTGTGGACTACAGGAAATTAAATAGTCACACAGAATCAAATGCTTACTCCATGCCTAAGACAGATGAGGCCCTAGACCAGCCGGGTGGGTCTAAGTATCTTACAACCATTGATTTTACCAAGGGTTACTGGCAGGTGCCCTTGACTCCCAGTGCTAGAGAGAAGTCGCTAGAGAGAAGTCACCTATTGTGACTCCTTTTGACTTGTATGAGTTCACAAAGATGCCCTTTGGGATGAAAAATGCTCCAGTGACTTTCCAGAGGCTGGTAGCTCATATCCTAGCAGGAGCAGGAGGGTTTGCCCCTGCTTACCTAGATGATATTGCCATCTACAGGCATTCCTAGCAAGAGCACCTTCAACATGTCAGGGAGGTGCTGGGCAGACTACAGAGGGCAGGGTTGACCAGTAAGCCCAGCAAATGTCAGGTGGGTATGGCAGAGGTCTCCTACCTGGGACATAGAGTGGGGAGTGGCAAGATCAGGCCAGAACCTGCCAAAGTAGAAGCCATTCAGGCATGGCCTGCACCTGTTACCAAAAAGCAGGTGAGAGCATTCTTAGGGACAGCAGGGTACTACAGAAAGTTCGCCCCCAGTTATAGCACCATAGCTGCTCCACTCACAGACCTGACAAAGAAGAACAGGCCAGATAAGGTAGTGTGGACCATAGCATGTGAACAGGCTTTCCAGAAGCTTTGGGAGGACCCCCTGCATTAGCCAGTCCAGATTACAGCAAAGATTTGTTGTGCAGGTGGATGCTTCGAACCATGGGGTGGGGGCTGTACTTAGCCAGATTTCTTCAGAGGGAGAAGAGTACCCAGTGGTTTATCTCAGTCATAGGCTCCAACCCAGGGAGGAATGCTATGCAGCTGTAGAAAAGGAATGTCTAGCCATAGTGTGGGCCCTACAGGAACTTCAGCCTTATCTGTATGGAAGAGAATTCACTGTACTGACAGATCACAATCCCCTAAATTGGTTAAACAGAGCCAGCCAGCAAAATGCCAAGTTGCTAAAATGGAGCCTAGGGTTGCAAGCATATGATATGTCAGTGCAGCATCGCAGTGGGAGTAGTAATACCAACGCAGATGGGCTCTCAAGACAGGGAATGGGGTAAGGTATACTCAGATAGACCTAACCCTCTCAAGCAATGTTTCACAAGGGACACTTGAAAAACTAGCTTGAGTTCTTGGGGAGAGGGATGTGAAGATATGTGAAGGCTGCCAGCCTAGCTAGACAGAATTTTGCAGATAATTCTGTCATTTGGAAATATTAATATAAGCCACAGTCTTGTTCTCGTAAATGGAAGAAAATTGTGTTAAATGCTGAACGTCAAAAATGTAACAGTGTACTCTGCTGGAAGAAAGCTGATAAAAACTCAGAGCCATAGTGTCTGAACCAGCAGATTATTTCTATTGTTTTGAGACCAGAGTTAATTGCTAGATTTTACATATATAATGTCTTTAATTACTTTGGTTTCCTGACCAGGTGCAAGCTTACTAGGAAATGTTAATGTAGTGTCTCTGTTAGCCTGGGAAACTAGAGAATTGTTAAGAATGATGTAAACTAAAATTAGTCATCAGGATGTATTATCAATTTAAGGAACTTTCTCAGAGACAGAGAGGGAGCATTTTGGATTTTGTCTTCAAAACTAACCACTCACCAGCACTTGCTTTGTTCTGTTTGTATGCAAGTAAGACCTTAGGCTTTAGTATTTCCTTTAAGCAATAGATAGAAAATAGTAAGTTTAGACTGTTTTCTGTATTTATGTCAGACTGTTCTACAGTATTATTTTAAGTATTTTCCTGTGATTTCTGAACTCTTGCCTAGCACTGTATAGTAAGTAGTATTGCCATGTGTTTTTATTTATTAAATATTTTAAACCTCTCAACTTTGGCTGTTTGGTGTAGAGTTAATTTAAGCTATAGAGTACATTGCATGTATATAATGATATTGGCCAAGCCACTCCAATAGCTTTAGCCCTGGGTCACACTTACTATTTGGATAATAATATTGCACAGTAACAATTGGACACCCTTTGGTAAGGGCCTTTTTAGTAGCTGATATTAGTGGCTGGTGGCAGCAATTTCTATCTTATAGTCTGGGGAGAAGGAAGCATAGCTGGAGAACCTGTGCCAACCTTCCCCAGGAATGTCTGTATGTTTGTATATAACTCATATCACAAAGTGTGTGTGTGTGTGTCAGCTACCTCGGCAGGGACACAAAGCACTGCTTGGACAGAGAGCAAGCTAGGAGGACTTGGCTTGGGACCCTGGCTAAGGACCCCACTGTATAGCTGTGTCAGTGGGGAGTCTTATTGGGGATCTGGAGAAAAAGGGAGAAACCAGCCCCAGACTGACTGTGATCTCTGTGTGCTCTTAAGGGAAATTGTACTTACTGTGTGTGTATTTGTTATCCTTCCCAATGTGGATGCCCCTCACTGGTGTTAGTGGTGAGGATTGAGACTCCTTGTTTACTGGGCCAGTGCACGGGTGTTACACCATGCATGAAAGCTTCCAGCAAAGTGGCATGCTTCATACTATGCATAGTCTATATGAATCCTAGTCAATGCCTCAACATTTTGACAATAAATGAAATGTCTTTTAGAGAGTAGCATGCCTGGGATGTAAACACACCAGGGTATAGACATTGTAGGCCAGAGTTATAAAGATCACCACAAAGTGTACACATGGCGTACACTTTTCTGAATTCAAGAACAGGTCTAAAACATTGCTTGTGCAGTCTATTCATTTAGAAAAGGTGCACTAAGTGTGCACATAGTGTTGTGCACTTTCTGGTCAGCCTTGTATGAGGGGCATGAAGGAATGGTACCTGTAAGCTTATTTTCTTTATAAAGGAAGGGTGTAAACAACAGAATATGAAAGAATTCATGGAGGAGAATAAGTGCTGTAGTACAGACTGGACACAGGAAATAGCAAGAACATCCATACAATGAGATACAGTATTTAGGTGATATTGATGTGAAACCTCAATCCCATGTACAAAATGGAAGATATATATATATGTGTGTGTGTGTGTGTGTGTGTGTGTGTGTGTGTGTGTGTGTGTGTGTGTGTGTGTGTGTGTGTGTGTGTGTGTGTGTGTGTGTGTAAACTCTTCATGCAGAGGAGAATAGGAAGAAAGCAGAAAAGTGATAGATTTTTATATTTAGAATGGCAGATGAAGGAGAAATAGTGTTGAAGAGTGACTTCAATACAACAAATGCAAATTATAACACCTGGATGCAACCACAGATGAGAGAAGAATCATTCTTTGATTTCCTGCAAGGGATGGGCTTCAAACAGCTATTTCTAGTACCTAATCAAAAGAGGACATTTCTGGATTTAATATTCTGAAATGGAGTGAGAGACGGAGGAGCTCAGTCCTAGATGTGAGTTCTGGTTCAGCAGCAACTTTAGTACAGGTATCAGCAAATAAGAGGTAAGAATTGTGCCATTCAGGAGGGCAGATGTTGACAAAATGTGGTAGTACCTCAGCAAGGCTTTAAAAGGCATGAAGGCCGGGTGAGTGAATAATGTTGAGAGGTCAAAACTGGTAATATGGAAGCAATGAGCCTATGAGTGAAACTTAGAAGCAAATCTGAATGAGAAGAGATATGCATTAAAATCAGAGCAGTGGTACCTAGGATATGGGGGCTGATCCTTTTCCTTAAACAAATTAAAGGGTCCTGAAAGATCTTAAAAAAAAATAGAAGTGCATAAGATAGTAGGTTCAGTCTAGAATTCTTAGAAACTTAAGAATTAAAATGCTAATATCACTAACTAGTCTTTCTAATAAATCATCAGTGGAAGATGAGGTTCTCCAGGAATGTTAGAGGGAAAAAAAACTATCCCCCTCTACAAGAGTGGGAGCAAAAGCTGAGTATCGAAGCTATCAACCAGTAAGTCTGACTTCACTTGAATGAGAAATAATAGAATCACTGCTGAATAGAAACATTTTAAAACATCAGGAAGTCTCTGGAGCACAGGATAATGTGGTGTCATTATGTTTCCACAACAGGAAAGTCACTCTAAATACATTTCATATATAGATAGATAGATAGATAGATAGATAGATAGATAGATAGATAGATAGATAGGCATAGATTTGTAAATACACCAAAACAGGAGCAGGTGTTGGAATTCTTTCATTCAGCAATGCTTTATCAAGTCTCACCATTGTCTCACCATTGTCTTCTAACAGGTTAGAAATTCTTGGAAACCTTATATGACAAACCTAATTAAGAATGCATCCTAACCAGTCATTGCAGAAACATTAACTAAAACCAGTTATGGGACTTCAAGTTATGTAGTTTTCAGATTAAGCAGAAAGAAGCAAAGAAATACACTAGAAGTAATAATCCCTATAGATTGTAATGATAAACACAACGGAATAAATAAAAAATGCTAATGAATGCATACATTAAATACATAATTCATGGAATAAAACTGCATTTTCACTGCAAACAGTGAGACACACATTCCTCCATGGCAAGAAAAACAAGACTACCTTTTGTATTTTCATACTCTGTGTACTCTAAATGTTAAGGTTGTGTAATATTATTACTTCCTGGGAAGATTGAGTCATAGAATTACTTGTTACCTTTGAAATATGAACTGCAGCTTAATTTATACTTGTCGTTTTCTTGTTAATGTTATTTTTTTTTTTCTGCTCTGTGCTTGTTTCATCTTTCTTGATACAATTTATTTACATCTCCTTTACTTGTAGTATATTGAAACATTTCTGTAATGTGATTAGAAAATAGTTGTTTTTAAAAATTAAAAAGCAAAACCGGTTTTAATGACAGATACAGACAATGTGGCCAGCACAGCCCTGCACATTTTTTCATGTTTTAGAAAACTGGACATCCTACTTGATGAACAGCTTAGTTTTTTATTCTACCTATCCACTTTTCATAAGAATTGTTTTGTGTCTGCCCCGTTTATTTATGAATGTTATTTTTGACCTTACTGCCTTTTAAGAAGAACTTTTCCAATCACCCACCATGCTTTCCGTGAAATAATACTTCTTTGTATCTCCCTGAGTCAACATGCTTGCAGCAGAAAAGAAAGACAGAAGCAGAGAGAGAGAGAGGCCAATGGGGTGGGGGAGGAAAGACTGAAGTTTAGTGCAGCAAAATAGCTCAGCTACTCTGAAGATTAAAGAACTCCTGCAGAAATGTGAGTGGATGTGTGGGAGAAAAGCTCAAGATGGGGTCTGTAAGGCTATGCATTCTTGGGAGATCAAAGGCTATCGCTGCCTGGACAGCATTGTCCAAATAAACACTTGAAAAGTTTTGGTAAGCTGGTCACACTGTCAGTATGCATTATATACCACTCTTGAGGCAGGCTTTTTGGAGCCAGAGTTGTTTTGGTTGCATTTAAAGCATATGTCTAGAGTTTTCATTAGCATTAACTGAGTATACATAGCTGGCAAATGACAATAATCTTTGCTAAAACAAACATAACACATTTTTTGAGGGGGGGGGGGTAAAGGCTCATTATAAATAAGACCTGCTTTTCATACATCTATTTCAAACACAAAAGCTACAGTAATAGAGTTATAGTGATGAGTGTAAAAGATGAAAACAAGACGACAAATAAAAAGCAGTAACATGCAAACATATTAGCAATTAGTGTAGAGTAGTAAAAAACATGAAATTAATTTAGCTTATTTACATATGAACTAGTTACATCTCACTGTGAAAGAATTGACAGTAAACATATACGTGACAACTATGGGGGACATAACAAGGGGCCAGGGGTTGCAGCAAAAATATTAGGTCAGACAAGTAATGCCAAACCCAGATGGACATAGTAAGAAGGTTCACAGCACTGAAAGAAGCTACAGAGGGGGATGGTGGACATAACTCAGCCTCAAAGAGTTTGCCACACAGAGACTGCAAATTCACTGATCCTCTTTTTTTTGTTAGAAACATCTAATTCAGCAGTGGCATTTGGCAGATGATTTGGAACAATAGTGGAAGACACAAAGCTCAAGACTTTGCTGCCTGATTTTAACAATAAAGTTTTCCTCAAAGCAGATGTAATCCCATTTTTTTTCTTGCATCTTCTAGTGACTAGAAATAGTAGTGGAAAAATATGCTCATTGCATGTGAAGAGATTTTCCTCTTGGTCTTGCTTTAAAATTTCAGTAAAGAATTAAAAGAAGGCGAAATTATCAAAGCTATTTGTAATAGTATAGCTTCAAAGTAAAGAGCATATTTTAGTATAACAGCTGCTTCAGGCAAGCAATAGTGGAAGTAGCATAAAATGAACACAGAACTTCTGAGCTGCTAAGGAGCTGCTTCCTGTGGCCCAGTTTTCCAAAGTTTGATCCCCTCAGCCTTCATTTCCAGTGCGACACTAAGCATGGCACCTAACCAGGCAGTGCTCCCAGGATGAGCTTGCAAAAGGGCCATAGAGATCAGTGTTCAATCCCGTTAAAATAAAAGGAAATAAACTTAGATTCACTTTCTAGATATCCAATAAACTGAGTGCTCTGCTTGCAAAGTACAACAGTACAGGAGCTAATAAAACAACCCGGAAAGATTACAAGAAAGAAATAAATTAATATAATTAAAAAATGGGAAATAACCTCAGAGCAGACTTATAGAATTATTCACATATGTAGTAACAATGTATTTTTGGTTTGCTCAAGCGACAACAGCCAGAAGGATCTCGCACCAACTTGTGCTTCTTTTATGTTTTGTTGTACAGTGAGATGTAAACATCAGGAATTATGAATGGAAAGGCATTTGTTAATCATTACTGCTGCTAATGTTTCCCCTCACACCCATGATCTTTTACATAACAGGCTATACAGAAGGTACTGGGGCAGAAGGTGTGGACTCTTAAGCCATTCAGTCCAGTATCTGTCTATCTAAATGCCCATCTATTTGTTTATCTATCTACCTTTCTATGTATCTGAGGCATTTACAGTTGATCAGTGTTAAAGCTGTCTTTTCCAGGTTGTGATCTGTTTAAAACAAGCATTGGTACCTTGTTAGATGTCTTTTGTCTTCTAGATAGCTGGTTTGCAGGTATTTAATTGTAGGATTCTTCTTCAGGACACCTCGGTATACTGCCTGTTGTGGAATGTAAAATTCAAAAAATTAGCCTTTGTAAATTTTCCATTGACATTATTTATTTATTATTGTTTGCTAACCGGGTTAAGTCCAGCTGGGCTTGTGGCCCATTTTCAGTGGAGACCCGAGGAGAAAAGCTCCGGTACATAGTATTAAATCAGAGATTTGGAACATTACAAAATATAAAATACAGAAATTTGCAACATTACAAAATATAAAGTACAGAAATTTGTCAAACTTGCAAAAGGCAGAATTACAGAAAGTTGCCACATTAGTAATAGATAATGTGAGTATCATATGTCAATATTAGTATGTACAAGAATAACAGTTTTGCAATAATGTATACACTGCTTTGCAATTAAGAGGGTGTCAGTTTGAGAATATGTGTAAGATATCAGAGGCTGGCATGCAAAAGAAATAATTTTTGGAAAGATGTACAGAGAAAGACCTATGACATTTTGTTAAATTTGGCAAAGAAAAAATGATTTAGGTGTGGAGTTAGTGGTGTGGGTGTTTTAGGTGGGAGCATGGGAAGGACATTTCCATTTGGAGGCCAGATGGGAGAGAAGCATGGATTTGAATTTGTTATGGTTTGGTATGTTACATAGTGGTATGGGGAGAGCATTCCACAGTTTGGCTATGGTGTGGGATAGTAATAGTTGGCCAGGTGGGTGTAGGGTTTTGTGTACATGTAGGAGGTTTTGGCCTTTGGATCTGAGGGTGCGGCTAGGTGTGTAGGGTGTTAGGGATTTGGCAAGAGAGGGGCATTCTGTTGGTTTAAAGATAAGTTTGTGGTCTGTTGTAAGTTGTAGGTATTTTAGGTAGTTGTGGAGTTCTAGCCAGTTTAGGGTGTGAAGGGAGTGACAGTGATGGGAGGAGTTCTTAGAACTGGTTGCAAATTTGCAGATTTTGTTGTAACAAGCTTCGAGTTTAGAATGGAGGCCAAGTTGTAGGTTGGGGAATAGGGGAGCACTGTACAAAAGAGAGGAGAAGGAAGGTAAATGCGATGGTTTGACGGGAGGATGGAGTAAGGTAGCAGTTATGTCTGTAGAGGAGACCGATTTTCTGGTGTTTTTTTTTTTTTTGATTGCAGAGAGGATGTGGGAATCAAATTTTAGGTTTTCATCAATGATAATGCCAAGTAGCTTGGTACTAGGAACAATTTCTAGAGGAGAGTTATTGTGGCTTTTAATGGAAAATTTGTCCTTGTTGAATTGGGAGGTTTTGGTGGGAGTGAAAATCATTAGTTTTGTTTTGTTGGCATTTAGGGCTAGGTGATGGGATTGCATCCATAATTCTGTTTTGGAGAAGGCTATTTGGGTATTAAGTAGAAGTTTGGAGGGGCAGGAGGCTGAGCAGATGATGGTGGAGTCATCAGCATATTGGATGACTGAGGCGTCAGGGATGGAGTGGTGGAAGTTGTTGATGAATAAATTAAAGAGGAGTGGGCCCAGTACTGATCCTTGAGGAACTCCTGTGGGTGTAGGTAAGAAAGGGGAGGTTGATTCTTTCCATTGTACAGCCTGTTGGCGTATGGAAAGGTAGCTGGAGAACCAGGCTAAGGTTGAGGGACATAGGTGTAAGTGTGAGAGCTGGAAGTGAAGTAGGGAATGGGAGATTGTGTCGAATGTCTTTGAGAGGTCAAGAAATAGAGAAGATACGTATTTGCCGCTATCACGTGCTAGGTTGACTATTTCAAGGAAGGAAAGGAGGGCTGTCATGGTGCTGTGGCTGGGGGCGGAAGCCGTGCTGGGTAGGAGAGAGGAGTTTGTGCTGGGTTAGGTAGGGCATTAGCTGGGAGTGGGTGGTTTATTCCAGAATTTTAGAGAGAGGAGAGAGTATAGGTATGGGTCTGAAGTTGGTAGTGTCTGTGTTCTTACCACCTTTGTGGAGAGGGATTATGAATGCATGACGCCAGATGGTTGGTATATAGGATTCCTGAATGGATCTATTTATGAGAATGGATATGGGATAGGCTATAGATCTGGCTGATACTTGAAGAAAATTAGCTGGAAGGTTGTCTGGGGCATTGCGGCATGGTTTTAGCTTTTGGAGTAGTCTTTTTATAGTGTTGGTGAAGACAGGTTTAAGGGAGAACAGGGGGGAGGGTGAGAGGGGGGTTAGGGGGACAGGGTGAGGGGGTAACATTGGTGGGTGGGTTGGGGAAAGTGGAGGATGTCATTCAAGAATTTAATATCCTTAAGAGTGTTTATGGAGAGAGGGTATCCTTTAGATTTTGTTGACAATATTTTACAGGATATTTTGAGTGAGTGGGGTTTGAAATACAAACCCTTGTTAGGGAAGGGACTTGTTGAAACAAAACATATCGAGAAAGTAGAATGTTTAAACAATAATTTTATGCAGGCTTGGGCTATACAATGTAGTTCTTATTACAATGAAATAAGAAACATTATTTATAAGAACTGGAATATTTTCAGAGGTGACCAAACTATTTTACAAGCGGTGGGTGAAAAACCTATTTTTTGTACTAAAGTAGGTCATAACTTAAAGCTTACTTTAGAGGGTAATATGAATAACAGCAGCCCCAAATTAAATGAATTTACTAAAGTTTGTGGTTGTTGTGCACAATGTAAATTTATATTATCAGCTGTTAGTTTAAAGCTTGATAATATGAACAAGGACACAGTGTTTTTTAGAAAAGGAAATTGTCACGCTAACAAAATAGCGTATCTGGCCAAGTGTAATTCCTGCCCGGGGTTTTATGTTGGGAAAACAGAGAGGGCTCTCAGGTCCAGGATATACGAGCATTTATATGATATTAAGAATGCAAAAGAAACTAATGCTCTATTCAGGCACAGTAAAGTATGTATCAACTTTACTGGATTTAAGTTTGGTATCCTAGACGTGGTAGATGTTGTTTTTCTATGTGAGAGGGTAGGCGGTCTATGAAGGCTGGTAAGTGGTCACTTAGGGGGTCTGGTATTATACCGGCTTTGGAGATATAGTTGCGCTGGGTTGTTAATATCCAATCTAAGATGATACCAGAGGTACCCATCTTTATTTGGCCTGGTTGGGAGGTTTATTAGTTGGATGAAATTGTAGAGATTGATTGAGTGAGTTGGGGTATCTAAGAGGAAGGGGGTCCAGTTAATATTTATGTCACCTAGAATGTAGGTTTCATTTTTGATGTTTGAGCTAAATCATGGAGGATATCTTCTAGAGTTTTGGTATTGTCTCCATGTGGGATGTAGATGGAGCAGATGCAGATGGATTTGTAGTTAAGTTTTAAAAAGCCCACAGTCAATTCTGCATTGGCAAAAGTTGGGATGGGGATGGTCATTGGAGTAAAAGTGAGAGTGGAGGAGTAGATAATAGCTATGCCACCTCCTTTTCTATGAGGCCTATCATTGTGTATGATATGGTAGCCTGGGGGGAGGATTTTGTCATCGCTGATGGTGGGTTTAAGCCAGGTCTCAGAGACTGCAGTTATGTTTGGCTGGTTGTGATAGAGCCAGGCGTGTAGGTTGGGGATTTTATTACGGAGGCTTTGTGCATTTAGGGTCATATTTTTAAATTTGAAACTCATTGGACAGATGTTCTCTTTTTTCACAGTGATAACTGATGTTTACAATAAGAATAATATGCAAAATCAGAGAAATTGTGAAATTTTATTGTTAAGCAATAAGGTTATTTTATTATGTGGTCTTACTTGAGAAGCTAGCCATTACACATAGGTTTTACGAGACAAACTAGCATCCGATATAATTGATACTGGGAAAAAAGTTATTTCGTAGTGTTGTGCATACACAGAAAAAACAATTAGAAAATCTACATGTCAAAATTTTTATTGAGATGCGCTGCTAAATCTAGCAGACAGGTTCAGATGTGCCAACATGCTTGTACACAGTGCCATGTCAAATGATATATTTTTTTTAAGCATTCGGTCCACTAGCTGCATTCCCAGGGTCTGCAACCTAGGATTCTGGAGCCATATATAGTTCTTTTGTCTATTGTGATTCCATAATTTTTGTTTTTCTTTAAATTTTCTTGGGCTGCCATCCCACAATGACCATTAGGCCTCCCCTTCAGACACCCAGTAGAACCATTTGTTAACCCCAAGGGCAAGAGTGTACTGACCCATTCATTCCCCTGGGAGGTGGGAGGCAGATACCGAGAGCGATGCTGTCATTTGTTGGGAGGGTGAGATTTTTTTGTTTATGCACCTAATCCCCACTCACTTTCAGTTTGTGAGCTACAGCACAACTGTGATTGAGATGGATGAATGCTGGGACAGAAGCTAAGTCTTCTGTTTGAGTGGTGCAACACCTGCAGCACTTGTATGCCAAGGTTCTTGCTGCAGAAGGAAAATCTGCACTCCTGCAGATGTCTTCAATATATTGAGTCAATCCAACATTTTTCTCCCAGGATGGGTGAACAGGGACTGACTTTTCACTCCCATACCCCTACCCAGTCTTACCAGTACCCATGTCAAACACAGGTTGTCTTGGACAGATTCAGGGCTTTATCCCTCTATGCCACAATAACTTGGCTAGGCCTAACAGCAGCACTGTTAAAAAGCACCAGCATATCTAAATTTTAAAAACTGACAACTGCTTCAAAATAAGGCATTTAAAATAAATAACCAAGAACCAAAATTATATTAAGCACTTTTGTCCTTTTAATAATAAGAACTTCCTCAGAATAAACTCAACCATTAACCAAGCCACACTTAAATACAATACATTCAGTCACATCATAAAATCCTACTATCCAGAGAAATTAAGTAATTATCCCATTAAAACACTTAATTTAGATTTAAAGATCCATCATTGTTTTACTATAGAAAATCATACAAATGACTGTATAAATGAGTTTATATACAAAAACACCCTAAAACTATAAATAATAAATATAATGTTCATGCAAAAAATACCATTACTACATTTCAAATTTCTTTGTTATTTTAAATGTTTTTAGACGTTAAATAACTTTTTATGGATACAAGATATATTAAACCTTCACTTTGATACCTAAATCTGTCTTTTGTAGTTAATATATAGTCTATGTGTTTAAAGTGGAAATTGCCCACTGTTGTTATAAATCTACACTATGAGCATTTTTGACATGAAAAGGTGACATTTTTAACATTCCCTTCAGAATAAACAGGCTAAGATGAATTTTCTATCTAAAATGTTTTGCTAAATTGCTTGATAGCAATAAGTATACATTCTGTTTTCAAATCAATATGCATCTTTGCTTTGTTATTATATTTCTTAACCTGAAGTGTATAACCACTGTGGCTATGAAAATACTGTGCTAATGGAATAATTGCAAAAAAATGCCTTTTCCTATATTTTGCATTGCTGGCCTCTAAGCTAAGTAATTTATGTACATAAATCATAGGTTCATGGGTAAGTACTAGTCTAGCTGCCTTTGCAGGCCATTTAAAGCTTATCCAATTTCCCATTTGGTTATAAAGAAAGACAAAAGGGAAAGAAACCAAACAGAAAACTAAGAACAAGATGTTGGTAAGTCAGTTAAAAAGGCTAGGCATAAGCAAATGCAAACGATCAGGTAGCTGTACGTTGTTAATCCAATCCACCGGACTTGAAATCAGTATTTGTAAAAACACTGCTTTATTGAACACAACACAGATAAATGTAAAACGCTGAACCAGCGTTTTTCATTCTGACGATGTCAGAACTTCATCAGACAACAACCAGTATTACTCCACGTCATTTTATAACAAACTACTTAATTTAGGGCAGGTGTCAGTAATTAAAGTAATTACTATAGCCCTTGTTTTTTTAAAAAGTACACACAAGTATTCATTCTATATAGACCTAAGCAAAAAATACTTTAACATACTGAACAGCCCTATCACTCAAAAAACAACAAGTTAAGAGCATAAAAATAAGAATCAATGTTATGACCAATAACAAAATATCTAAATTCCATCTACTTATGTAGGTTCCCAAGGAATACATCTACATGTCCCTAAAATATGATACATACCAGGTCCTTAAAAGCCTGAGTACTACTAATTCTACTAAAATTTATTTACAATTCTTTGTTTTAAAATCCAGTCTAAAACTAAGGGGCATTCTATGACAACACTAACAACAATAATGAACTATCTCAGTAAACTTTTTATCTTTAAAATACATGTGATTGAACAACACTCGTTTAAGCCTGGGTCTCTGTTTGCAGCTAAACGAAGCTGCCACGCTAATTCTTTCTTCTCTAGTTCCAATTTTAAAAGTTGATCATTTACACACTTGTAGTCCATTGAGTCTTTTTCAATGTGGTCTATGGCCATACATGAAAATACATGATCCGGGCAACTGGCACAATGTCTTGCCAATGCATTGTCGTTTTTACCCTTTTTAATTGCGTATAGATGTTCATACATTCTATCACGCAATCGTCTATCTGTTTTTCCAACATAAAATGATGGGCACTGCCCACATTGTGCCAGATACACAATGGCCTTGGAATTACACGTGTATGAACCCCTAACAAAATAGCTCATTGTTCTAATAGTGAATTGGTCTGAGGGCATTAAATACTTACAGTATTTACAGGCACCACATTTTCTTGTCCCATTTCTATTTTGTTTTTTATGTAACTTCATTTCAAGCAGTCTTTTCATGTTAACACCTCTTTTATATATTATTGTAGGGTTAAAGTTCAAGATGCTAGCAACATTCCTATCTAGTGTTAAGTAACTCCAATATTTTCTAACTACTTTACCTATTTCAATTGCCTCTGGGCAATATGTAAAGATAAAGGCTGTTGTAAAACTGCCATCTGTCTCAGTCCTATTAGGACTGGTTTCATCTATGTTTCCTGTGCCATAAGTTACTGTATTGTTGTTGTTAACACCCATGTTAATAACCGGTTCCGATGTCATGGTACCTAACTCGCCACACAAAATAGGCTTGTATATCCCTTTTTCTCTTTTCTCCATTACTTCCTGGAAAATTGTATTTAAAAAGGACACAGGATAACCTCTCCTTACAAACATAAGATGTAACAAATCACATTCTTCTTCAAAGTCAATTTTCAAAGTCACCATTCTTGCCACTCTCACCAGTTGTCCCTTCACCACAGCTTTCTTTTGGTGAAGGGGATGCATACTGGTGAAGTGGAGAAAACTGTTGGAGTATGTGGCTTTTCTATGTATTTTGGCCGAGTAAAAACCTCTGTTTTTACTTAACTCCACATCCAAGAAGTTAATGGTGTTTTCCTGAAAATTTTGGGTAAATTTTAAAAAAGTAGTTGTAGAATTGAAGAAGTTAACAAGAAGGTCCGCTTCTTCTTGGTCTCCTTTAAACAGGATAAAAATGTCGTCTAAAAATCTTTTGTAACTAATAATCTGGTTGGTCCATTGGCTATTGAAAACAAAGTTATTTTCCCAGTACGCTAACACTAAATTCGCAAAGCTTGATCCTACTGGTGAACCCATCGCCACACCTACTTTTTGAACAAATAACTTGTCTTCAAATGCCACAAAGTTGTTCTTTAGGATAATGTCAAGCAGTTGTTCTACCAGGTTGCACTCATTATCATTAGCCCCTTTAGCCCTGATGTATTCCACTACCCACTCAACCCCCAGGTCATGTGGAATACAAGAGTATAGGTCGATGACATCCACAGTTAAAAATTTGGTTATAGACTGGCCATATTTATTACTTGGTTGATAATTATATTTTACCCCTAAAGAGAATAACTGGGATCATACCATAAATAATTAGAGGGGACCCATGCATAGCATAAAGACTTTAGGAGCTGCCTCTGTCTATTAGTAGTACTAAGGACAGTCCTCAGGTAAATTTTCTGTTTCCATCCCATAGATCTAAGTTGCGATTGAATATGGACAGGAATGAGTTTTGTTTTATGTAGATGGGGAGTCTTTTCCACAGCAGTGGCATCCTCTGTGAGATATTCCTGTCCCTCCAAACCATTCTATTGAAGTTGCAGAAGAGGTTTAGATCCCTAGAACAAGTATTTATTGTCAGAGAAGTATGCATTTATGCATATGTCTAATGCTTATTAGAAGCTAAAAGAATTAACACATTTTCATTCTATTTTATATACAGCTTAATTCTGTGTGAAATTATAAGATGCTTTTTGAAACTGCAGTATGCTTTCTGAAAACTTGCAAGATGCCCCCTGACCTAGTAATTGCTAGCACAGCAAAATTCATGTTTATGCCTTTTGGAAATGTACCCAGAAGCAGGTGATTATCTGCTAGGTCAGGAAGTAATAAATGAAACAATACTCTATTCTATAATGTTATGATTTTGAACAATCAGCTCTGTTAGTGTTATGAGAACATGCACAGCTGCGGAAAAGAAGAGATACATAAGACAAAGGACTGCTTGAAGAATCTGTACTTGCTTTGTGCTCGAATTAGCTATAGTACCTTGAATAGAAATAGAACATAGTGGGAAACTGTATCTAACCAGTGGTCACCAAGGCCACGTTGTTTTTCTTAGGAAGTTTTTCATAAAATTGATAGAGCAATTAGAAAATTATGGATAAACAACTGCTATGTAATGATGATGTTAAAACTTGTGATCTGTTACGTCAGCTTGGTAAGCAATGTCTTGTTAGAAAGTGTATAAAGATGAAGTTACTTCCTGATTTTAGTTAGACAAACTCTGCATTAGCACGTTTTTGTCTCACAAGATTAAAGTACCTTAACCTAAACCTACCGTGTATTGATCATTTTTAAAGTTTAATTTTCCTTTGACAAATTGGTCCTTCGGACCGGAAACATCTCTCGCTCTAGCTCAGGTCAGATGGGCCCGGTGGCATACGGGGAAGCCGCCACATCGGTTCTTCTGCTTTGAAAAGAACTCCGACTGAATTGTCGTTCAAAAGAGGCCAGCCACTGTTTCTGATCTGTGATTGGAGGACGAGTCAACAGTTCCGGTGAAGAGATCAATCACGGAGGCTCAGGTAAGTAGGAATTTACCTTTTCTTTATTTCAGATCAGGGACTTGTTACAGTATTTGTTTTTGTCAGGGAGATTTTTTTTGTAAATCAGGGACAAAAAAGATTGCTGTCTTGTCATAGATCAGGGAAACAGGATAGGTAGGCAGTTATTCTAGATAGACTGTGAAGAAGTGTAAACCGTGGTACCACGTGATAAAAAGGGTTACGTAACAATTTCTAACTAAGTTAAGACAAGATGGGAAATAAGTGCACAAAAAGTTCCCGAGATCCGCCTTTAACCGAAGACGCAAAATATATGCAATTACAACGTGCCGACAATGTTAGGTACTATACAAAATGGGTTAATAAATACAAATTTGATGGTAATTTAGATAAACCTTCACTTATCAAACTTGTCAAACAACTTAAAACAGATGCAAAAGGTCAGATAAAAAAGCAACGTCAGTTAGGAGTTCCTCAGGCACACAGGTGGCTTGAGGAAGCAAACCGCAGGGAGCAAAAGAATAAAAATTCAAAAGCAATGTTTTTAGATAAAGAAGACAATAACTTGGTAATAACAACAGCCCCTCTGCCCCCTCCGCTTCCTTTACCAGAATATGAAGCCAGTGGACAAGCTGATCCACCTCCGCTATATCCAGCTGTCCCTGCAAAACCAAAACCGTTTGTCAGAGATCCTATCGAGACTATGTCTCGAACACGCAACTTGAGAGGGGATATTGAATTGTATGAAATAAATAAAAATTCACAAGCTATGAGTGAAGAAGAGATATGTCCACTCATAGAAGTACCAAATCCACAGGCAGGACAGGACCAAACTCTTCTAGTATATAGACCGTGGGCACCGGAAGACATCCAGAAAGCCACAGAGGGAATTCCCCATCCGAAAGTTAATTTTAGAAAATTCTTAGAAGACTTACAGGGCATGAGGTTAAGTTACCATTTAAATGGAGAGGAAGTGGAAAAAGTAGTCAGACAGATTGTAGGTCCAGATTGGCACATGATCAGTGGCAACTGGAATCCCCGTGACGCAGAACATAGGCCACTCCCATATAGTAACGCAGAACTGGATAACAGAGTGAAAGGTCTGACAGACCGAATCTCTGAGAAATGGAAGCCTAGGGCTGACTGGACTTGCATTAATCAATGCATACAACAAGAAGGTGAAACTGTAGATAGATATTATGCTAGATTATTAGAGTGTTTTAATAACCACTGTGGAATGCAGGTACCTGAGGACCAAACACATGATTCCCCATATGAGCAGCAGCTAAAGAATGCATTTTTGAAAGGCAGTATTGCACCCATTAGCAGCTTTATTACAAAGCACATGGTAGATCATCGTACAAGTAGATTACAGTCATTACTTGAATATGCAAGACATGCCGAAAGGCATTTTAATAGCAAAAAGAAAAAGAAAACTCAAGTATGTGCAGTAGAAGACGGATCAGAAGTCTTTGTAGTACAGACCGGGAAGAAGGGTAAGAAAAATGCCCAGAGAAACAAACAATCTGATAAACGATCAGAGGAGTTTGAAGAGAGAAAGAAAAGGGGTGAATGTTTTAAATGCGGTAAAAAGGGACATTTAGCAAGGGATTGCAGGCAAAATAAAAAGGTAGCCACAGAAGACAAGGAGGGTGAGGACTTACTATATGATAGTCAAGAATCACTAGAAAGTAATAATCAATAAAAGACAAGTGCAAATGTGATAGAAGAAATAGAGGATGTGCATGAAATCACAGATAATGAAGAAAATGAAATGTTAGACTTAGCATTATTAAGCCTAGAGCTCTACTTAGCAGGCACAAAACCGGAAGTTACACTTCTGGTAGAGGGGAGGGAAGTTAAATTCCTGTGTGACTCAGGGGCTTCATGAACCCTGATACATCCTTCCAAACTACCAGAAAATTCAGAATCACTTGATTACATATTGGTGAAAGCAGCTAATGGACAGCTGTATCGGGAGCCACTCTCCCACAACATAGCAATAACTGACCCTGTTTCAGGGATGACCCAGAAAAGTAAAATTGTTGTTTCTGCAAAATGCCCAGTAAATCTTTTGGGCAGAGATCTAATGCAGATATTTGGCATAGCAGTAGTTCCAACTATGCAGGGTATGGAGGCACAGCGACAAATGGATACTTTTGCAGTGCGACCGGAGGGTGAAACATTTTATTGGTACAGCCAGGACTTGGTTACGACTGGTCCAGGGGCAGTAACTGATGAACGTAGCCATCAGTAAATCCCCCTCCCTTGACACTGATAAACAGCATTTGTTGCACTGCACTCTATATTACTGTAGCAAACCAGGACCTGATAAAGAATATGAGCAAGAACTGTTTAGAAACCATGCTAACAGATTAGTATTACGAAATCTGTACTGGGACACAGAAGGAAACAGCGTAGTAAGCTGTTCATTGCCCCAGGAATTCCTTGCACTTTACAAATCTAATCGATTACCACATGTGAGTTTGACTAAAGATAAAAATGTGAAGTGGGCAGACCTAGGAGAAAAAGTCACAAGGTGGGAAAAACAAACAGAATTAGAACTTTCAGAACAGGGAGTACAAAAGCAGAAGTTGAATTGGATAACACAGACACACCCAGCTGTGCACTTGCAGGTGAGTGAGGACAGCTGAGTAGCACTCTTATTAGAAGAAGAAGAAAAAGCCTTACGAGACATACCAGAGACTCTCTGGTCAACAGGAAAATCAGATGTAGGACTTATTCGTACAGCAGGACCAGTCACTATCACGCCAAAGTCAGCATTTAGACCTCAAAAGAGACCGTATCCCTTGAGAAAGGATGCAGAGGTAGGAATCAAACCTATAATAGCAGCCTTACTTAAGGAAGGAGTATTGATAGAATCTCCCGATTCACCATGTAATACATCCTTATTTCTTGTTAGGAAAGCAAATGGAGAATGGCGTATGGTCCAAGATTTACAAGCTGTAAATGACGCAGTTATACCTAGGGCACCTACGGTGCCAGATCCACACACCTTATTAAATGATTTGAAACCTCAACAAAAGTATTTTTCTGTGGTAGATATTAGCAATGCGTTTTTCTCAATACCGATACACCCTGACAGCCAACATTGGTTTGTATTTACATTTCAGGGGGAAAGGTATGCATATACGCGACTACCACAGGGATATTATGAGAGTCCAACAATATTCGCACAGGAAACGGCAAGTAACCTGGCGGGATTTATCCCACTGAAAGGCAGCCAGATTTTACTTTATGTAGATGACATTCTGCTGGCAGCCCCCACCCAGTAAGAATGCAGAGAAGATACCATAGCATTACTACAATTTCTAGCTACTCAAGGACACAAGGTAAACAAAAACAAACTGCAGCTTTGGAAAAAACAGGTCAAATACCTGGGATATGTAATATCCAAAGAGGGCAGAATATTAGATGAAGACAGAAAAACAACAATGTTACAAGCACCCAAACCAACTACCAAGAAGGAAATTATGTCCTTCCTAGGTACTACTAATTTTTGTCGGAGCTGGATTCCAAACTATGCCTTGGAATCTGCTCCACTGACCAACTTGATATTCAAGAAGCCTATGGCAGCACAAGATTTATTACAGTGGACACCAGAAGCAGAATCAGCTTTCTGCAAATTGAAACAACTGATAGCATCCTCATTAGTTTTAGGATTACCGAACTATCAAACGATTTTTCCAAACTGTAGATTGTAAGCAGGGTTATATGACATCAGTGTTAACACAGCAGCATGGGGACAAAACGCCCCATAGCTTACTAACCAGTGGCATGATCCCTGCCCCACTGTGTACAAGCAGTAGTCGCAGCTGCAATGGCAGTGCAGGCTTCAGCCTCAGTAGTGTTATTCCACCCTCTCACGTTGAGAGTGCCTCATGCAGTCGCGATTATTTTACTGCAAGAATAAGTAGCATATCTTTCTCCTGCTAGACATCTTTCCTGTATGACTATACTGTTGAGCCAACCTCATATGACAATTGAACGATGCACAACTTTGAATCCGTCAACCTTGCTCCCAACCCCTGCAGATGGCAAACCACACTGCTGCCTGCAGGAGATTGAGTAAAAGACACTACCTAGAAAAGATCTCATGGATGTTCCCTTGGATGATGCCGAGGTGACATACTATGTGGACGGCTCGTGTAGGAGGGGTCCTACAGGACAGAATCTAGTGGGGTATGCAGTAGTTTCTGATACTGAGATTTTAGAAGCAAAGTCTTTACCACACAACTTATCTGCACAAGCAGCAGAATTGATTGCTTTAACAATGGCATGTACCTTGGCAAAAGATAAACAAGTGAACATTTTTACTGACAGCCAGTATGCTTTTTCTACTGTACATGTTTTTGCGCAGCAGTGGAAAAATAGAGGAATGATAACATCTACTGGTAAACCAATTAATCATGCACAATTTATTTTAGATTTGTTACACTCTATTCAGTTACCTCAGAAAGTAGCTATTTGTAAATGCGTAGCTCATACTAAACAACAGGATAGGATTTCAAAAGGTAATGCGAGAGCTGATACAGCTGCAAAGCAAGCAGCTTCAGGAGTATTTCTTTTGAGTGAGGAATTACAACCATCTGAGATTTTAGACTTAGAAATGTTAAAAACAAAGCAGACACTTATTACAAATGTAGAAAAACAAAAATGGATAAAACGAAGAGCAATTCTTGAGAAAGGGCTGTACATCTCCAAAGAAAGAAAACCAATTTTACCATCTAACTTGTTTAGATATACAGCTTTGTTGAGCCATGGGCAGTGCCATGTCTCAACAGGGGGGATGGTACAGTTAGTGAATCGAGTGTTTACAACGTATGGATTTACAAACTACACAAAAAACTTTTGTGCAGCATGCCATGTTTGTAACAAGCATCATGCACAGGGGGCACTGAAGCCTAAGCAAGGGAGTTTCCCTACACCACCATATCTGTTCCATACTATCTGTATGGATTTTATAGAGCTAAACAAATGTGAAAATAAAAAGTACTGCCTTGTCATTATAGATATGTTTTCCAAATGGGTGGAAGCTTTTCCAACTAAAAATCCAGATGCAGCTACTGTTGCAAAAGTCCTTGTTAAAGAAATTATTCCTAGATTTGGCATACCGGAAAAGATTTATAGTGACAATGGCACACACTTTGTAAATCAAACTATACAACAATTGAGCCGTTATTTCGGGATTTCTCTAAAAAACCATTGTGCATACCACCCCCAATCTGCAGGATTAGTAGAGAGGCATAATGGAGTTTTGAAAAATAAGCTTAGGAAATTGATTAGTGAGACACAAAAGAACTGGGTGCACTGTCTGTCTCTGGCACTGTTGAGTATGAGAACTGTTCCAAATGTAAAAGGGTTAACTCCTTTTGAAATTTTGTTTGGGAGGGCATATTATACACCTCAGTGGAAACCTCTCATGCCTGCAGACCAGGAGGCTGACAGTTCACTTGCAGAGTATATGAGGCGATTTTTGAACAACAAACTTTTGCAGTTAAACTCTTTTTCAGATAAAGAACAAGCCAGACCAACGGAAGCAGCAATAGTCCCAGGCATGAGGGTCTGGGTGAAAGTCGTGAAGAAAAAGAATTGGAGTTCTCCGAAGTGGGAAGGACCGTACCAAGTGCTACTGTCAACACCCACTGCAGTCAAGATCGCAGAGCGAGTGTCCTGGATTCATCTGACACACTGTAAATTGGTTAAGAGCTTTGAACTGGACAAAAACCTTGTTACTGTCGTACAACGAGAACAAAATGACCAGGTATAGAATAAACAGGGATGCAGAACAACCTCAGAAAAATTGCATGATCATCCTGTTAGCTATACTGATAACAATGATCTTTTTGTTGTGGCCTTTCCTTTTTCCAGCCACACGAGTTGAACTGAACAAACGTGATGCATTACTCATAGACTGGCATCCAGACTTTAACACTTACCAAGCAATTAAATATGTGTATGCTGAGACTTTTAATGTTTCAAACTTCTGGATTTGCACAGCTATACCAACAGCATACGAGGGATTATTGATGACTGCTGTCAATGAGACCTGGGAAAACTTGATTTTTGATACTACACCCGTGAAATCACAAGACAAAATAGCATTGTACCTACCTGTTACACAAAAAGGGTTGTATGTTTTTATAAAAATGACACTATTCAGGTGGGTTGGAGCAATTGCAATGTGTCTGTTTCTTATAAATGTTATATTAAGGCTAATAAAGCAGAAACTATCTGTGATACGAACTATGACTCATATTTTGAAAAAAATGAAGAGAACTGTTAATGAAATACAGCATAATCCTGTTCTTTTAAAGCAACTTTCTATTACTGACAAAAAAATGCTTCATGCAGGGCGAGCATATATCAATACTAAAGTAGAGAATTGTTATTTTGTTTGGGGGAAAAAAGCATATAAATGGCTACCTGAGAATTGGTGCGGCAGTTGTTTTTTGGGTTACCTGGTTCCGGCCATACGACACACTGCAGCTTTGCCTCAGGGGAAAATTCGAAACGTCAGAGAGGTTAGCAGTAAACCTAGAAGTCCAATCAAGAGACCTGAGAATCCAGTGGGACGAATCGAAGCAGGGTGGAGAAACCATAACTCCGTGAAAAACAAAGATAAACTGTCACATATGGACTTGAGTGACACTATTATATCATGGGCAGGCATAGCCCCTGCATATGGCGCAGTGAAATCGATTTGGGAGCTGTGAAAACTGTCCAAACTTCTCGAAGTTATGAGCAATGCAACTTTTTCTGCTCTCGAATTAGTGACTGATGAACTAAATGCTATGAGAATTGTGGTACTTCAAAACCGCATGGCTCTTGACTTCACCCTAGTGGCAAGAGGTGGTATGTGCACTTTAATCAAAGAAGAATGCTGTTCGTATATTCCTAACAACCAGCACGAGATAAACGACCATCTTGAGGTGATCCAGCAAGTGTCGACCATGACCAAACCAGGCCCAAACTCTCTGACGGACTTTTTCCAGAATTTGTTTGGGGGGTGGGGTTCCATCCTAATGAACATCCTGGTTGCCATTTGTGGGGGATTACTCCTATTAGGAGCACGTATTTGTTGTGGTATTCCCTGCATGAAAAAATTAATCAAAGATTTTATAGATATGTTGGTTTCTGAGACTTTGTATCAAAGTACTGAAATTGAAGAGTTGTTGAAAACTGAAATGCTTTCATAAGTCTAAACTACATGACTCTCTTTACTGCAAATCTGGAATGGAAGAGGTTAGGAGAAGAAGTAAACTGTTTATGCTTTTGAAAATAGAATAAAAAGTATTAACAGGGGGGAAATGTCAGAGAAGTATGCATTTATGTATATGTCTAATGCTTATTAGAAGCTAAAAGAATTAACACGTTTTCATTCTATTTTATATACAGCTTAATTCTGTGTGAAATTATAAGATGCTTTTTGAAACTGCAGTATACTTTTTGAAAACTTGCAAGATGCCCCTTGACCTAGTAATTGCTAGCACAGCAAAATTCATGTTTATGCCTTTTGGAGATGTACTGAGAAGCAGGTGATTATCTGCTAGGTCAGGAAGTAATAAATGAAACAATATCTATAATGTTATGATTTTGAACAATCAGCTCTGTTCGTGTTATGAGAACATGCACAGCTGCGGAAAAGAAGAGATACATAAGACAAAGGACTGCTTGAAGAATCTGTACTTGCTTTGTGCTCGAATTAGCTATAGTACCTTGAACAGAAACATAACATAGTGGGAAACTGTATCTAACCGGTGGTCACCAAGGCCACGTTGCTTTTCTTAGGAAGTTTTTCATAAAATTGATAGTGCAAGCAGAAAATTATGGATAAACAACTACTATGTAATGATGATGTTAAAACTTGTGATCTGTTACATCAGCTTGGTAGGCAATGTCTTGTTAGAAAGTGTATAAAGATGAAGTTACTTCCTGATTTTAGTTAGACAAACTCTGTATTAGCACGTTTTTGTCTCCTTGCTGCAAGATTAAAGTACCTTAACCTGAACCTACCGTGTATAGATCATTTTTAAAGTTTAATTTTCCTTTGACATTTATGATGCTGTTTGACTTGCTGATGTGCAGTAAATCCATCAGTAATGGGTCGGAGGATGCCTTATATGCCAGACACAGATCACCCCTTAGCAGTCTGTAGGATACTGAGTATTATGACAGGGCTTTGAGTCAGTCCATTTAGCACATGTTTAGGTATTGTATCCTTTTAGTAAGATATCTCTGTGAGTAACATTTAGTATAACAAGAAGTACAATGCAGAACTGCAAAAAATATATGGCAAATAAAGGTACTGAAAATTTGTCTCATCTATTTACTCCACCCATAGAGGACCACCAGCTTCATCTAACTTGTCTTCAACACATCTTGTATCTGACCAATGCCACCTGAAGTTCTCCATCTATATACGAATTCAACTTTTTTCCTTTTTACATTTTTCTTGTTTGACTTCACTACTATCTTGGTTTAAAAAAATCTTCACAGTGGTGAAGACATCTATTTTCAGACTGTAATCCCATTTCTAGGTACAGTTAAAGTTTCCTACATTTTGCTACTTTCTTTAATCACTTTATCATTTCTAAGTATAGGTAATACAGAGTTTACCCATGGCTGTTGTGGTTGCGCGAGAGTAACCAAGCAAAGCTAGCAGCAAGAAAACCTTGATTATTCACACCCAAAACTATATACTGCTATTATGCAATTACATTATTTGAAAAAGAAACATTTTTTTTTACCTTTTGTATAATAGGATTTTGTAGCACGGAGGTCCCTGCAAATCATATTAAGATGTACTACACTTGTATGCTCATGAACATGAGTTTACATTCATAGTGTATCTTTGAGTGCTTCTATTATCACTTTGTTTTGTGATGTATTTCAGCTTTGTACAGCTGTAGATTCATAGGTTCATAGCTAAGTCATAAGATAGCTGCCCTTGTGGGCCATTTTAAGCCTAGCCAGATTCTCTTGATAAGAATCAAACGCTGAACCTCTGGTGTGGCAGGTAAATAACTTAGCCATTATACCTAAGATGAACATTACCATTTTACTTTGGTGGATTAGTATGTTGGTGAAAATGGCAGCTATGTTGGTGAAAATGGCAGCTATGTGATACATAGGATCATAGGATGTTACTAGGCTATTGACCCTGAGGACCTTACAAGCCTTGCCAAGAATTTAGCCCACATTATGACAATTCAGCACCCGATGCCCCTGTCCAGCAAGGAAAGAGGTGGAATCACAGGGGTGTATTTTCTGTACCCCATCCAGTTATCCAGGTTGGGCTTAAAAAGGGTTAATGAGGTACTTTGCTTGATGTGGAGAGGGAGTCTATTCCACAGAAGGGGAAGTCTCTGAGACACAAATCTGTCCCACCAACAAGTCCTATTGATGTCACAGACCAGGTTGAGGTCACACATACGGGTTACTCAAGTGGAGCTTGACTTGTGGATATGCAGCAGTCCCATCAAGGCAGTGTCTGAGATTGCTTTGTATGCCAGACAAAGGTCATCTCTGAGGACTCTGTATAAGACTGAGTACAGGGACATGACCTTTAGCCTATCTATGTAAGGTAGATGTCTGAGGCCCTGGATTCGCCTCGTGAAGAAATTTTGTGCTCTTTCCAGCTGTTGCATGCGCTTTGTGAGGTACATGCTGAAAGGGATATTGTACTCAATAATGGGTCTTATAAGGGAAAAATACAGAGATGTTATGACCACCTTGTCCCTGGATGAGATGCCTTATTAATGAGGTGGACCATGTAGAAAGCTTTCTGTACAATGGAAGCAATATGGTGGTCAAAAGTCAGTTTGCTGTCAACCTGGGTGCCCAAGTCCCTCACGACTGATTGCATGCTCAGGACCTTGTTATTAATGTGATAATTTGTGGGGATGTCACTTTCCCCAAAGGGGGTGATGATGCATTTTTTGGCATTCAGTTTGAGGCCATGTTTCTGGCACCCATCATTTGTTTGGATGAGACCCACTTGGAAGATGTCCACATCACTAAGGGAATTGATGACAGTGCCCAGATTGCTGTCATCTGCAAACTTGGTCAACCATAGCCCACTGGTTTTGGCCTGCACCTCAGAAATGTATATCCCAAACAACAGAGGCCCAAAGACAGATCCCTGTGGTACACCGCTCTTTATAGGTCTACTGCTTGAGGTGGCTTCCCCTGTTTTGACTAGGTGGGTTCTATCAGTGAGCCAGTTTGCTACCCATCTGATAGCATACAGATTGATGCCTAGCTGAGATAGTTTATCTATTATACCAGAGTGGGGAATAGTATCGAAGGCTTTGGCCAGGTCAAGGTAGGCAATGTGCAACATCTTCCCCTCGTCTATGGCTTTGGGGACTGTCTCAAAGAAGTCAACCAAAATTAACAGGCATGACCTCCCCTTGATGAAACTAAACTGTGTAGGATTGAGTGTTTGGAGATTGCCAATGCCCTTGTTAATGAGGTCCATGATAATCTGCTCTATGGCTTTATAGATCAGGCTAGTTAGGCTGATGGGTCTATAATTTTTCCTGGATCGGTGGACACTCCACTTTTGTGCAAAGTGATGACAGTCACTGTCCTCCACTTGGCTGGGATGAAGTTGGTACTCAGGCTTTGTTTGGATAGGGTGCCTAATGGTGCTACAAGTTCCTCCCGGAGTTCATGTAGGATGCAGCCTGGGATGTTATTGAGTCCCATGGAGGTTGTATTTTTTGCCTTTGAGAGGGCAGTGATAAACTGCTCCCTAAAGACAAGGGGAGGGAGGTAAGTGCTGGGGGTGCCCTGATTTACTGATGGGGGGCAGAGGGGTGAGATTTTCACTGAACCTGTCTGCCAGCAAGTTGGCTATATGTGGTGCCCTTGACCACCAATTCTGAGCAAATCTGAGTACGTCCTATGAGACTGCGGACTTGCGTGAAGGAGGCCTTATAATTGTCTTTAGTAGATGTGGCCAGTTTGGACTTGAAGTTTGCTTTGGAGGATTTCACTAGTGCTCTTATTTACTTGTTCAGGCTAAGAAGAGATTGCTTCCAGTTAGGCACCTGTTCCTTCTTGGTACTGGACAGCAATTCTTTCCTTTTATTATAGTGATAATCTATTACAGATGTCCACCAGACAGGTTTACTCTACCTTGAGGATGATGACTTTGTCCTGTCGGGTATTCCTGATTCTATGTAGCTATATAAATGCTCGTATAGTACTTTTGTGTAGGTTTGGACACATCTGTCAGTTCCTATGGAGGTGGAGAGGGCTGTAAAGCTGTTTATACTTTCCCTCAGGAGGTTGTAGTCAGCTTTGAAGTTTTTTTGTTTGACCCTAGTTGGGCGGGGCAGGCTGGGGGAGATGGTGATTTTGAAAGTGAACACTTTGTGGTCAGATTTTACCTGGGAGGATGACACTCTAGGGATGCTGCAGTGATTACTCATGTTGGTTAATACCAAGTCCAAGATATTTTCACCTCTTGTGGGGGTGTCAACCAGCTGGTCTAAGGCACTTGTATAAATCAAGGAATCTCTGGACATTTGTGTTTTGGCATGAGGAGTTTTTCCAATCTATGGTTGGATAGTTAAAGTCACCCAGGATCAGGGTAAAGGGTTGTATCTTGATAGATTTGAAGTGGTCCAGATAGGTGCAGTGGGCATCTTCAGTCAAAGTTGGGGGCCTGTAGCTAGCTATGATCTGAATAGGGGTCTTGTCAATGGTTAACTGCACCTGGAGTGTCTTCTGTGCATCATAATATTTGATCAGCCTGGAGGTGTATATGTCTTTTATATATATTGCAACTCCACCTCCTTTTGCTTTGCTGCCCACAGTTTGGGATCTGAATTTATGATAGGATGAGTAACCTTGTATGGCTGGGGTACTCTTCGCAGCTTTAAACCAGGTTTCTGTGACTGCACAAATGTCAGCATCTTCCGGGGTTTAGAATGCTTGCAATGAGTGCAGTTTCATATTTAGACTCCTAGCATTTAGCAGGATGGCCTTTATTTTGTGTTTTGATGAAATTTTCATGTTGGTAGTTTTCACCTCATGGCATTACCTAAAAAAGGCACTATGGTGGAGGCAAGACCCTTTGCCAGGAGCCTGAAGCCCAAGGGAGACAGATGCAGGCCATCTCTGGCAAAGCATCATGGTTTGTCAATAATGTCTTTCCTGGCTGTCCGGTACTGGATCCCCTTAGAATGACACCAGAAACAAAGCCAGTTGTTAAAGTCAATCATTTTCTGTTTGTATTGGGGCATCATTCTGGGTGACAGTAGAATGCTGCTTAGGGCTAGGACCATACCTGTCTGGGACACATATTCAGTGAGCAAAATCATGTTGCTCTTCATATATTCCAGGGAGGTATGTCTCAAGTCATTCACGCCAACATGGACTATGGCAGAGTTATAACAGTACCTGTTGTTGAGAGACTTGAGTGCATGAGTGATATAGCAGATTCTGGCACCTGACAAATAACTAACCATGACTTTCTCCTTATCCATCCTGGTGAGAGGCACATCCGTGGGTCTCAAAATGGAGTCTCCTATGGCTAATATGCTGGGTTTGTATGTTTAGGCCTTAGTGGCTGTTAGACACAGGTGTGTGGACTATGTGTGGTGTGTGTTGTGGTGGGCAGTGGAGTTTGTGTTGACAACCTTCTCAGTACCAGATATACTGGCTTGTGAGGGAGATAGCACTGACTCTAGGTTCTTAATGTAATTGCATCTCTCACAAACTGTGTTCCTAGGTGGTAGTAGTAGAGGGTTGTCTGTGTACATGAGGCAGTTGCTACACTGTCTCAGGATGCCCATATCAACCAGACAAGCAGGAGAAAATGTAGGAAATTGTCCATCAATATTTGTCAGAAACTGAGGGAGACAGGCCAGAGAGAGCTAAGAGGGTAAAGGGTGGAAGGTCTAACAGTAGTACTACTAGGTGATCACACAAGTACTACTAAGGGAAAATTTGTAGCTGGAATACCTCATAAAGGGTTAAAAACAGCTTAGCTGCAACAAACCTGTATCCAGACTATGCTACTCAACTTAAGGGATAAGAACACAGTAAAATTCACAAAAACGCATAGATTAACCACTTACATACAAAAAGTGATCTCACAGTATGGAAAAATACAGTTAAATAGTAATGAAATGCAGTTAAACAGTAATGAATTGCAGTAAATAGCAACGAAATACAGTTAAACAGTAATGAAATGCAATTAATCAGTAAATTGCTTTAAAATAGTGCACATATGATAAATTAGCTCACAATTACATCAGTAAAAAATAGCTGAAATAAAGCAGCAATTCAGTAGAATACTATCGTCAGCTTAATCAGGCTACCGACAAGCATTAAAAAATGCAGCAAACTAAATGCAGTTGAACACCTAAGCACAAGCAGCAAAATTAAGTTTGAAGAGGCACAATATATTTTTTTTTAGTCTGGTAGCAAGAAGTGATTTAATTGTATTGTCACTAGTAAACTGTCAATGCACTACTGCCAAACTGCATTCCATGAGTAATGTGGTATTCATAATCTTAAACTGATAGACCCAATCAGCACTTATTTTTTAAATATTAATTGGTTTTACTGATAGTCATATGTAACTGCCTCTTTCATATCTCTCCTGTCCATCTTTTCAGGGTGGAACATGCTGAATCTCACTAACTTTTCCTTATAATGTTTCTGATTTCCAACAACCTTTCCTCACTTGACTTCTGTCAAAAATGCACATACCACCTTGTTTACTGTCTTCTGAATGTCCTGCATCTCCTTTATTTCCATGCAAATATACAGCCTCTAGTATAGCATATGGTACTACATATGGGAACTTCTCGATTGTTTATAAAGATGAGTTGTAACATCTGTCTGTATAGTAGTGATGCCACTTCCTGGACATTTAATGCGCCTGCTATCTTTTCTTATCCTTTTTTTTTTTATCCTGGGCTCACTATGATTTTCTGCATGTGTACCATTTGAAATAAATACTTTGAAGTCTCTCTTCACATATATTGAGTGTACTCTATCCCCACCCCCACAATATATAGTCTTTCTTGGATTATCCTTCCACTGTGTATTATTTTCCATTTCTTCACATTAAATGCAAGCACCCAGGATAGAACCCATTCTTGCAGATTACTGAGGCTGAATTCTGTTTTCCCCAGACCATTGAATGTATTCTTGTTTACAGATCTTAGTATTAGCTCTGAAGAGACATAATTATATCTTTGTGACCTTTTTGTGACCTTTCTAATAACTCCATTTTCTTCATTATAGACTCCATTTATCAACACTCTTTGTGAGTTCTGTGCAGATACGTTTGTGACCTCGGCTAACATCTCCCTTTCAACCACAGATGTTAATTTCTTGGCTCAAGAATCAGGGACAAAGCCAAAAAAAATGGGGAATAAGGGTCCAAAATCAGGGTATGATTTTAAATACTGCTCTTAAATACTTAGAAAGTTGCAAATAACACATTTTGCATTTGCATGCATTTTCTGAAGTCCGAAACTGAAATGGTTGTCATTATTTTAACTACAATCCTCAACAATTTGCAGAAAAAAACACAAACTTCAAGAAAAAACAAACCAAAAATATGAGACAAAATCAGTAACAGTGAAGAGCTATGCTCCCAGTCTGAAGGTTCTCTTAACTTTTCATGTTTGTGTAAGAATGAGCACAGTTCCCCCACCCAGCACAGCCTTTTACTGCTCCCTATTAGACCACTTCTGACTCACATGACCTATCCTATTCCTGACTGGCCTGACCTTGTCTCATTATCTCCACCTCTTCTCCCACCCTTTAGCACCTTATGTCTGAGCTAACCCCACCTCGGAAAAATGCTGGCCGACTAGGACTACCTCATCACCATTGTTGTCCTAGACTGGGTACAGCTTTCCTGCTCACTAATTAGACAGCTGTAAATTCTTTCCCTCACTCCAACCCACTCTCTTCTCATTACCTGCTGTTATTGTTGCAGTTCCAGTTTAGCAATTCAACACTCGGGCTTGCAAGTTCAGCAGCAGCTCTCAGACTCATTACCTATTACCGAGACATGCATGCAAACATATCTACAAGAATGTCTTAAGAAACACAGAGACATAGTGGGTTAACTGGATGTAGCCACGTGTTTATTGACAATTGTCCTCGTCATCTAATTGGAATCAGTTGATTGGAAGCATTTTTTTAAGGAGATGTGTACAAGCCAGAAGTTTCAGGAAGGACATTTCATATGTGTGTACATATATATATATATATATATATATATATATATATATATATACATATATATATCACTTAATTACTACAGAGCAGAAAACACTTACTTTCTGGCCCTTCAACATTCTCATAATCCCGATCATTCAAATAATTCCACAACAATTTATGTACAATTTTCTCACTGGAACACCTTACAATCTGCCAATGGGATGTGTCAGGCTGGACAGACCAATTTTTGGGTCACCTGCTGTGCGACAGCCTCAGCTGGTATGTCCCATAACCCCCCACTCTTACACACACACACACACACACACACACACACACACACACACACACACACACACACACACACACACACACACACACACACACACACACACACACACACAGTGCACGCATAACTTTGGACTCCTTACATTTATTTATATTTCCGACCTTTTGTCACAGAAAGAATGAAGGAGATGAAATCTTCTCCCTTCTATGAAACATAACTCTGACTATAAGAGATCTAAACTTAACAATGATAACTCCATCTCTAGTTCTGAATAAAGAACATGCATCCCGTCCACAAATAGGTAAACCCTATTCCTTTTATACATCTGACCACATAACTTTGATTCTGTGAGAGGCTATATATATAAAAGACCCCATATCCTCCAGCAGTTTATCCACTGTATTATTAATTCTGTGGCGCATTCTCTGCACTGCCATAGTGGGCCTGACCCCATTCTGAGCATGGCCACTGTACCACTTCTGCTCAACAGATTGCAGTCCTTTAGCCAGCGTTCCCTAAGAAATATAATTTCTTGTGTAATTGTTGCCAACAACTCACTAATCAGTCTGACCTGTTTCATTTCCACCCAGAGGCAACAAAATGGCCTCTGGATCTCTGCCTAACTTAGGGACCTGCTGCAGCACCCAGCCTAAGCTGAGGCCACCTCATACCTGACACTGCATCCCATTTGGTATTATATAAACAATGCTTACTGCCCACAGCTGGCTTTCTGGATTCCTCATTGCATTGCAATGCAGCTAGTGTTGCAATGTCTTTACATTGGAGTGGCCAGTGATCCATAACATCTTTGATTTATCATTCCATAAGCTACAAGATAAAATATATATATATATCTATATCGGTTTACCTTTAAAACCAAGAATCACACTTGTGCGAGTGGTCATATCCTCGCATCGTAAAAACGAAACTGGAAAAAGTGACAGTTTCTAATGTTCGAAAAGCAGCAAATCGAACAGCCGATTCGCTGTTTTTCGAACATGAATGTCAACAAGAAAAGTATATGCCATGTAATGCAGGGGGGCAAGCCCCCCTGCACCCCCCCATGTGGGGGGCTGTGCCCCACATCCTCCCTTCTTTATTATTCTAACTCCGAGATCGCACTACAGTGGGGAATGGAACCATTTCCAACTCCCCACTATACTGCACTCTACCCCTAAATGTCGAATGTGCAATGAGTGACTCTCACTGTGCATTCGCTCATTGCACATTCGAACCTTCTTCCGTTCGAAGTTTTCAGAATTTGAAAACTGTCTTTCGAACATTTGACGGTTGCCCATGTGCAATACGCACATGTAAAGGTAAACATATATATATCTACATCTATATCTATATATATATATATATATATATATATATATATATATATATATATATATATATAAATCACTCCTTACATAATGTGTACATGATTTGGACTTCCACCTGCCTAGCAGTTTAATCCTCTCCAATGATGCACCACCTTGTGAGCATATGATACTTCCACCATGTGATATAAGTGTGGGGTGTAACTGGCCTCCATCTAATCCACAGAAATCCACTGCCTTTTGAAGTATGGTTCAGCAAATCTGCAAAACTCCACCCTCTTCGGAAGTATGGCCCATCTAATCCACAAAACTCCACTGTCTTCTGAAGTATGCTCCATGTAATCCACAAAACTCCACTACCTTCTGAAGTATGTTCCATCTTATCCACAAGACTACTGCCTTCTGAAGTATGGCACATCTAATCCAAAAAACTCCACGTCTTCTGAAGTATGCCCCATGTAATCCACAAAACTCTACTACTTTCTGAAGAATGGCCTATCTAATCCATAAAACTCCACCACCTTCTGAAGTATGGCCCATCTAATCCACAAAACTCCACTGCCTTCTGAAGTATGGCCCATCTAATCTACAAAACTCCATTGCCTTCTGAAGTATGGCCCATCTAATCCACAAAACTCCAGTGCCTTCTGAAGTATGCAGCATCTAATCTACAAAACTCCATTGCCTTCTGAAATATGGCCCAGCTAATCTACAAACTCCATTACCTTCTAAAGTATGACCCTCACTTGATATTGCATAAACTGGTCCTCTTGCTGGTGGCTAAAGAATGACCCTGGTGGCATGCCCCTCTATGCCTAACACATAAGCAGTACCTCTACCCATGCCAAAGTAAACCTACTAGAGGATGAACCCTCACCAACTGACATCTCCACTCATGATCCGCCTTGAATCTTGCAATATAAATACTATGCCTCCTTATAAAACACAAACATTTTCACATGGTATCACAGTCAGTTAACATTTCTTTGCATAGGGCTGCAGCAGCTCTGACCAGCTGAATGCTCCATAAAAAGTCATTAAAAACAAGCCCTAAATACAAAAAATCACCTTTATTTACACTGACTCTTGGGATGGTGTCCAATAAAGCCTGCAGTACTCTTGATCCTATGGGATGCCACTTATCCCAATTTCATGAAGACTGTCTCTCCAATCCCTTAAACAGAGCACATACCTGAAATGTTTTTGTCAAATCCCCCCAGATCATCACTTTGTGAAACTAGTTCAGTGCTGATAAACAATTTCTGGCCTTGCTGAAACTCCAGCTCAAGTCCTCATCACCATAATGTAAGTTCTTATCTGATGAGGAGGAATGGGCCATCCACCAGCTATTCATTATTACATATGGTATGCCCTGTGTGAATATAGTGAGAAGGAAGCAAAGACTGACATTTAAAAAACACAGAAACATAGTGAGGTTGTCAAAACATGCATGAATTTATGCAGTTAGTGTTTAATATCCATAAAATGAGGCATAATTGAGGGTAGAAATGGGGAATAACAGAGGTTACAAATGACCTTTACCTGTTGTGCAATGTATCAGATGGATGAATTTTCTAACATATTCTTTGCTACAACAGAGTGTAATAGGCTGTTTACTACTTACACACCCCTGCAGACTTGCAAGGTTCTGATCAGCTACGCAAGTTAGAGTTACAGAACAGAAGAGGGTGTAGGAGAAAGGGGACCTGGCTAAAAAAATAACTTCACTGAGAACTGAAAGATAACATCTCTCAGCTGGACATATCTCCAGAAATGAGACTTGGGAAACCTAAAACATAAGCTGCAAGTGAGAAATAGAGGCTTCACCTACCTACCATATCTGGACTAGGATAGCTCATCATAGGTTGTCAGCCCATTCTTCTGTTAATCTTTTCAATATACACATGCTTCCACAGTCTTCACCAAGGAGTGGTTCAAATGAAGGATACTAGAACCCTACAGAATGTGCAGTAAGGTGCCTTTGATTAAGAACACTAGCTCTTTATATGTATACACTATTGTATGCTAGATTCTTATACAAGCAGGAAGAAAGGCCTTTCATAAACTTGTGACAACCAGAGAGGAGCTGCACTTCTGGTGTGTGCAAAGTAGAGTGCATACATCAAAGTTAATTATTTGACGGAAAAGACAGGGAAACCCTAATTGCTGCCTTTTATTTTCCTTTTCTCATCCAATATAAACTGCAGGGCCAACTTACAGATCTTTGTTAACTATAAGTAAGAAGGTAGCACACAGGCACACCTGACTAGGCATTAAAACAGAGCAAAAAATATCTTTAGTATGTTAACTCTACCCAGCCTGTCTAAAGCTGTGCATGAGCATTATAAACCATTCCCATAATAGTCTGTAGCTAAATTCCAAAATGTGAATTGAGTGGGATATCAAACTATGGAATCTAATTCTTAAGTATTTAGTGAAGTGCATCAGCAGAGAGGATGACATTCTATGTCATGTAGAAAAACCAAGTAGTTTGGTAGTTTGGAATAATCTCAGTTTTTTTAAAGATAGTAACTTACAGGTCAGACAGAAGGTGGAAGCATTGTAATAAAATGAAGATAACAGAAGTGTCACTACAACGGTTTCTGAAAGAATTAAGCTGTCATCAGCAGAAAGTAGGGATCAAGCCTTAATCCCTCAGTGGTTTAATTCTTTAAAAATAAACGGCAAAGAAATTTAGCAAGAAGGGGGTTTAGTAGCTATCAGAAAGTGAGCCAGAGGTGTCCCTTGTAGTTGCCTCCAAATGGTGGGGGATCTGCAGAAATGGCTAGGACCATAGCTAAAGGTGAGCAGTAAAACACTTTAGTTGATCTGATAAAGGCTTGAGAAATTCCTAAAGGTATCTTGTACCTCTCTCTGATCGTTCTTCTAGATGGAATCAAATGCCTACTCAATGTCTACAACATGCCAGTTACTGGGCTGGACAACTGTGACACCGACTTTGCAAGGTAATTAAAGCCCAGAGATATAGGAGCTTGATCTGTTTGGTACAATGCTTGCTTTAGGAGAGAACTGGTTTGGCACCACAAAAAGTCTAGCCAAGTCACCTTACCAGTTCACATCAAAGAGAGTAGCAATAATTCTATTGCATATACCATTACCTTTAGATACCTGGGTATATGTCTAGATGAGTCCCTCTACTTCCACAAACACACTGAGAAACTATTAACCAAGATCAACACAAAATTTCTCTCAATTCCTATTTACCATTGCCGGAGCAGCTATAAGCAAGGGTATCATTCTTGAACAACTTGAGAACAGAATCTGCTTGATTGCCTCTGCCAGAAACGTAATCCTTTCAAACCAAATCTCTTCCCCTCTCTTCATCTCGGTCTACTCAGATTCCATACATGGTTTTAGCAGGAACCAATCCATGTGTAAACAACTACTCTAGATTTACAATGCTGACACTTTTCATCTCAGAAATTGTCTCTGTTAAATGAAATATTTTATCTGTAATTAGTATAACCAAAACTTTGTCATTTTTGCTTTAGAAATTGTATGTTTAAATGCAATGTTTTTACTAGCACTTTTGTACTTACTATAAACAAAAGCTTTGACTGTAATTTTTGTTTGTAATTATTGTTTTGTTTTTGGAGCTTTTCTCCCCAGGACTCCATTGAAATCAGGTTCTTCTAGGCCCAATGGACTATCCTGGTAAACCAAGTGCACATAAATAAAATAAATAAACCATCTAAAATAAAATCTGCCATTTCATATCAAACTCCCCATTACAATGAACATTATTATGTCTATCTAAGGGTAGTTTTGGCAGCCCATATATATATATATATATATATATATAGTTGATCTCATGAGCTATAAGATCATTCAAATGTAGTTTTGCAGCTGACGTTATAAGTCAAAATGTCAGCAAGCTTAGATTGCACTGATATTAGATAGTTTGTCTTTATCCAGAACAATGTGACCTCCCTTATCTGACTAGTTAATTTCAGAATTAATATTCAACTTCAACTGTTATCACATTAGCCACTGAGTTAGATTGTAAAACATATCTTTAATTTCTTCTAGTAGAATCTGCATAGCTGTTTTTTTTTACTCATGAAGTACTAGTATTTTGAAACTTATATTGGTAGGAAAAATAAGTTTTAATATCAAGTGCCAAACAAACTGTCTCAGTTTCATTAACATCACAACCAGATATGAGACAGATGCTGGAATAAAAGAAAGTCCTTTAGTCGGTAACTGTAATACATTTGGACTTAATACATATGAAGACATGTTGATCTTGATTCCTAAGTTCATCTCTTATTCATCGATTTGCTCCTCCTGTCAATCCTATGGTTCATTGAGTCAAGGGTGCAAGTCCCTTGTCTCCGTCCCCTGCTACTAGGGCATGCACCACCTCTCTGAAAAGGATGTCTAACAGATGTTTCTGGAAGCACCAGAAATTCCACTCTTTTAGTGACTGATGGAGTAGCAGGTGTTTCTAATTTATCATTCATAACAGAAGTAGCGAAATGTAAGTACCCCCTGTCAGATAACATCTTCAGCCTTCTTAATTCCTTTTTATCATTCTTTCTGCAGTAATAATGTTTTTTTCTCTTTGTGATTCCTGGTTAGTTTTTTGGCTTGTTGGATTTATTGGATTTTGTTTACTTACCAGGATTTATATAGTATTTCTTTTTTTTTCACTCTTACTTCTAGTGTCTTTCCAGTTCCTTTCTCCTTAGGAATTTCATCAATCAGCTAAACTTTTTCCTTCATTTCATCCTGTATATTCTTCCTCACACATCCAACATGCTACATTTCGTAGGACTGGAAAAGGAACAAAAACATCTAAGGACAGCTTTTTTCATTCCTGCATTTTTCTCTCAAGGCTGCAGGTAGGCAGTTAGTCTTAGCAGCTGTTAAACAACCATCTCTATCCCTGACTGCTTATTACAGCTGGAATTTAAGATGTTTCACCTAGCAGTGCCAAATGAGGTAGCATCATCTTAACACCTTCTGTAGTTACTTAAGACAGTTCCATATCCAGGAATATGAATTCTACTCTTCTGTTTCTTTCATTGATCAGCACTATTTCATTCCATTAGACAGGGTTATTAAACAGGTAATTTTGCTGGCCACAGCACTTGTGCAATACATATTACATATATTTGACGCTCAGTTTCAAGACGTGGATAAAGAGGACATACAGAAAGAAAATAAAAGAGGAAGAACCTTACAAAGCTTTTAGCTTTCTAAGTAAAAATATATTTCCTGAGTGAAGTATAAATCTGTATATTTAATTACAGAACACGTTTCTATTTATTAAATACAGCTAACAATGTATAAAACATAATATATCAAAAAAATACTTGACTTTTATGTGCATCAGTGCATTACAATGCCTCACAGATGTCCTGATCTCCATTTAATGTCTATTTAGAATTTGTAAGTTCTCTCGGTCTCTTCATGGGTTTTCCCTGTGTAATATGGTTACATTCCAACTTCCCAAAAAATGCCAGTTGATTGGTTACTTTAAAATGCTCATATATCTTGTATTTAGGGAAATTTACCCCTGCCCTTGTGGCCCTGGTTGGGGCAGAAAAGAGTCTGTGATAATGAGTTCACTTACCTGCTTAACAAATGTATAAATCGAATTAAGTTTTGTTTTTTGATTTATTTACTCTAAGTTCGGGGTTTTTGCTGTTAATTTATTAAGCTCACTTCCCTCTCCAGTTTTCCTCCTATTTATCACCACTCACTACCGCTCATATTTATCTTTGGCCATTGTCCTGTTTAATGTCCCTGCTCTAGATATTGTCTTCTTATGGATTATTACTTCACCCCTAAGGCTATTTTCTCCTTCCCCTCACACTCCTAATTTTTTTACGACATACATGGTTGATGCCTTAATACCTTAAAACTGCCTCTTCTGCTCTACAGAGAGCATCATTCACGTATACATTGATATTTTGAGTTTTTTTCTATTTTCTTTCTGCCTTTCCTTTGTTATGCTTTAATATGCTTGACTTAATCTACACTGTGTCAGTTTACTGGAAACTTAACATGCCAATTAACTAATACATTCATATCTCTGAGCCATGGCTGGAGGGTATGCTTCTTTCTCAGTTGGTAAGAATTATTTTTTGCTATAACACACCTTTCTGCTGGACACTGTCCAGCAAGCTGACAAGAGGGCCATTTTATTTAACATTTGCTAACTGAATAAGTGGGCTAGTCTAATGGTCTTTTTTAGCCATGGTCCAGGCCACAAGCTCAGAAATTATACAATTATTAAGTTAAAGAAATATACAGAATAAATAAACAGATTAACAAATTTACAAAATGGGCATTTTCATACAGTTTTGATTTAAGACACAGAATAATTCAAGGAGAAAACCCTGTGGAATTGAGAGAGTAGTAAGCAGTTTGATTTTAAATAATTTGGGGAAGGTATGATGAGCAAAGAATGGTTGGGGATAGACCTGAACTAGAGACTGTGGAAAAAGAAGTAAGAAAAAATAAGGATTACCAAAACATTTCTATTGGGAGGATTTAAACAGATGGCTTTGGAAAGTCATTCTGAATCTAGTAAATTCTTAACAGTTCCTAAAACAGGAGAATGATTTCCAGAGACAGGAGCAAATTTTTGAAAGGCTTCTTCTGCAGCAGATAAAGGGAAGTCTGAGTAAAGTTGTTTTTCTGAGTTACTAGGATACAGAGAGTGGACAGAAGACAGGCAAGTGAGTGTAGCAAAGCAGGGCATCTACACCAGATCCTTTCCTGTTTGTAGTCTGGCAGCTGGCTTAGACGATTAAGTAGATGTTAGTGTGCTGTTTCCTGTGCTCCAGTGGTGTAACATTTGCTTACTTCAGCTTCCATTGCCTGTGTGACTCTGAGCAAGTCACATAACCACATACCGCTACCGGTCTGAGTCTGAAAAAGGTCCATGGAGATCAGTGCTCTACCCTGGAAAACAAATACAAATAAAATAAATAAAAAAAGTATTTCTGCATCACAAAGAATATTTACTTTTTATAATAGACGGTAAGGATTAATGATGAATGACTTGAAATTTTTACTCTAGGAAATATAATGGTTATCAAAAATGATATCAGAAGAATATTTTCTTCATTCTACAGCTATATTGTTTAACATTTGGCTATGTAGTGTGCTTTGTCTGCATTGTGCATCACTTACTAGAGAATTTGTATGGCTATATCATAAATATCTTTGCTGCAACCTGGGCTGTTGCACTGACAGCATGCTTGCAAGGTGCTTGTAAGTGCTCTAGACAAGAATGTTCAAGTGTTATACTTCTAGCCCTCGCAATGTTGCAGGTCTATTACATAAAATTCATCAATTGTCACCTTGACTTGCCAGCTTGCCTGCAGTAGATGCATAAAAAAATTCTTATTTCATTATTTATTTGTATTCTTAAATGTCTGCCTGGGCATAAACATATTTTCAGCACAGACCTGGGGATAAGCCTCACAAACTTTTAAAGACAGCTGAATATATAATTCAGGCTGTTATATAATTATACAACACTAACTTCATATTCAAAAACGTGCATGCTGATTTGACAAAATAGTCAGCGTGCTCATTGTACATTGAGTGTTCCCCACAGGAGGAAATTGTGTTAATTCAATTTCTCCATGCAGCTAAGCAGAGAATGTAAAATGTAAAAAAAAAAAAAGAAAAAAACTGCTCCATTGAGAATAATAATAAAATATATTTTTTAAAAAAATCATAGATTTTGATGCCAGAATTGACCCTACAGATAAGCTCTGTGGAATACCCTGTAACCTCGTACCTCCAAACATTGAGATTTTTCTCATTATTTAGGAACTTCATTTCTCAATGAGATGCCAGAAAAACACAGTTTTTATAAAGAACATAAAAAAATATGAGGCAAACGTGGGCATTCTGCAAAAATCTAAACAGACACGTATTCTTAGATGGACCATTGAGCCCTGCAGTACATTCCTTGGAAGCCCAGACTACCAATAGCTGGAGGAAAATCACTCAAGTCCTTTTATGCAATGTTCAGTTGTGGTGAAATGCATAATTTATAAAAAGTAAGAATTTTTTGTTTAAAAATGTTACTGTATCATAGCAATAATCCACTTCTCTGCATGTGTGCGTGCATATATATATATATGTGTGTGTGTGTGTGTGTGTCTGTGTGTGTGTGTGTCTGTGTGTGTGTGTATGAGTATGCCCATTGTTAGCTTACTTTAATCCCTCAGACTCCACACTTGTGATAAACCATGTCAACTACGGATAAATCCTGTGCTAACCACACCCAGTTGTGGATTATTGCTAAAATATTCCCTAGTGGCATTAATACAGCAGCAGTCAATAAAGTGTGTACATGCAAATACATGTCATTTTTCAACTAAAAAAATCAGGTAAATGCTAACTTCATATATCGGATACAAAAAATAAGCAACCTACTTAGAACACTTTCTGTCATTTTGACTTAATTTTCCTAAATAAATAAATGCATGCACACATATAAATAAATATATATATATATACATACATATATATATATATATATATATATATATATATATATATATATATACATATACACACACACACATACATGTGTGTATGTGTTTGTGGATGTGTATCTGTGTGCAAGATCATATAGAAAGGAAGAAGTACACTGCTAAGGAAGACAAGGGCAAAAGTCATACAGCAGGTAAAACAAATTCAACAAAAAGTTATTCATCACAATTTGTTCTGTCGATAGCTTATTCAGCTAGCTATGATTGTATCATTTTATCATTTTTTGTAGTGTCATATTATTACTTTTTTAGCTATCTGGTTACTCCTCCATACTTCCTTGAGGTTCCTCTGTCCTTTTGCCAACCAGCAGTTTATTCAGCACAGCTTTACATCTCTCTCTCAAACAGCTTTACATCTCTCTCTCAAACAGCTTTACATCTCTCTCTCCAACAGCTTTCTCTCTGGCCTTGAACCTTCTGAGTAATACTTCAAGAAGTACACTTAAGGCCTTTGTCTAACCATCACTGCTCACCGAGTAAGACTTCAATTATGTTTTTACCTGCTACCAAAATGGAGCGACTGGTTGCTTCAAACATGAGTAGAGAAATCCACAGCCCCCCCTAAAACTACTACCATATTACTTTAACACTTATAGCTACACTAAGTGACCTCACTACCGCCACATCCATCCCACAGTATGACTTCTCCATTCCCTCTTGATTTTGTCATTCTTAGTCATCTTTTCATAGCTTCTGTGTTCTGTCTTTCCCAGTTCTGCCCACTTCATCATAGTTTATACTTAAAATTTAGAATCACTCACTCTCTCTCACTCAGCCACTGTCATCCTTGGCTTATTTTCATTTTTAGTGAATCTCTAGTCAGATGTTTGGAAAATGACTTTGAAGTAGTTGCATCTGACCTGAATGCCACTGCAATTAACCGGGAGTGTAATGAGTTTGGTAGGAATACTATTTCCCTTTTAGTAAGAGGAAGTGCTGATTTAGAATATATTCAGTTGGTAAAAGAGCCTATACAGAAAAATAATACTTTAGATGTAGTCTGGGTTTACGGTAATTTAGAACACAGCTGCAGTACAGTTGAAAATGAATCTTTGTGTTTGTTGGAAGGTAACTAAAGAAAAAGTGAAGTTAAGCAAATATAAGTAATCCACCTACTTTGAAATTTTGGCTACCATACTATTAATAGGGACATAAGAAATTGGAATTGACAAGTGAATATGAATAAAAAATAGCAGAATTGTTGGAATCTTTTTAAAAATATATATATTTTCCATTGGCTTAAGATGTTTATTCCAATGTTAAGCAGCAGTAGAGGTGCAATGTCACCTCTCTGAGCCAGTAATCAAGGAACCTGAATCCTCACCACTGACACCAGTGAGGGACATTCACTTGGAACAAAAATAGATACACACAGTATTTACAGATGCAGCTCTCTGCATCAAGCATAATTTCCCTTAAGAGCACACAGGGAAACACACTCAGTACGACATTTCCCTATCTCTCTCCAGGCCCCCAATAAATCTCCCTACTGGAACAGTTGTAGAGATGAGTCTTCAGCCAAGTGTCCAAGTCAAGTCCCTCAACACCCTATCTGTGAAACCAGTGTTCTGTGTCCCTGCACACACACACACACACACACACACACACACACACACACACACACACACACACACACACACACACACACACGGGAAAGGCAAGCACAAATTTTCTAGCTATGCCCATCTGCCCAGAATATAAGGTAGTTACTGCCACAAGACACTCCAAAGCCAGCTCTTACAAGGGTACCCAATTATACGGAGTGAAATTAATATCAATACAAATGGTAGCGTTTGACCAATGCAGCAAGGGTCTCAGGAGTGGTCACAGTGTCACCAAATACTCTCAAAGGTTAAAATATTCTGTAAAGGATCAGCCACGATGACAAGTTTAAATATATTTAATAACAAATAATAAAAATTCTTCCAACATTAGCTAGCATGGCAGGTTTCCTACTATTTGTTCAGTAAGAGTCAGTGATGGTTTGTAAACAGTAGCTGACAGCATTCAAAAGTTCCTTTACCACAGAGCATAAAGCTAGGGCTGTCTGTACATAGGTTCATAGGTTTATACTACGCTATCTGCCCTAAGGCATTTATAAGCCTAGCCCAAAGTTTTGTGGCTTACGCCACCCCTTATATGAAAAAATACTGTACCCATTAGTTTGTTGTGCCTCTGTCCAGCAGTGACACAGAGATGATTCCCGGGGTAAACCTACGATCTCCCATCCACAGGTCAAGATTTCTCTTGAACAGAGCCAGCGAGGTGCTCTGCCTCACATGGACCAGGATTTTATTCCACAGCATAGGGAGTCTCTGAGTGATAAATCTATCCCTCCAGCATGTCCTATTTATATCCGTGCTAAGGTTTAAGTCGCTTGCTCTAGTGGTTTTGTTGGATTTGGATTTTTTGAGGTGGAGCATGTCCATTAATTCCGGGTTGGACATGGCCTTGTATGTCAGGCACATGTCACCTCTGAGCAGACGGTATGCGATTGAATAGAGATGGAGTTTCTTCAATCTGGCAGCATATGACAGATTTTGGAGTCCCTTTATCCTTTTGGTGAGGAACTTTTGGGGTCTCTCCAATTGCTGCAGATGTCGGGTGAGATACATCCCGAATGGGGCATTGTACTCGATCATTGGTCTGATAAGTGAAGAGTACAGGGGAACAATGACCTCACTAGATCTGGATGTGAATCCCTTCATGATCAGGTGGGCAATGTAGAAGGTCTTTTTAACCACTTTAGCAACGTGAGTGTCAAAAGAAAGGCCACTGTCAACCTGGGTCCCCAGGTCCCTGATAACCTCTTCTGTGCTTAGTGGATTGCCACCTATATGGTAGCTTGGGGTTACCTTGTTTTTCCCGAAGGGTATGACTATACATTTTTTGGCGTTTAACTTCAGGCCATGGCTCTGGCACCAGCTATCTGTTTCCGTGAGTCCCTTCTGAAGGATATCCATGTCCGATGCACTTTCCACTATGGTGCCCAGTTTGCAGTTGTCTGCAAACTTTGTCAGCCAAAGTCCTCCCATGTTGGCCTGTACTTCTGAGAAGTAGATGCCAAACAATAGGGGGCCAAGGACCGAGCCCTGTGGGACACCACTTGTGACCGGCTTGGAGTCTGACATAGCACCAGCAACTCTAACCCTGTGGGTTCTGTCCTTAAGCCAGTTTGCAACCCATCTTGTGACATATGGGTTTACATTTAAGCTGGTAAGTTTTTCTACAATACCCGAGTGGGGTATTGTGTCGAAAGCCTTTGCAAGGTCAAGGTAGGCTGTATGAACTGCCTTTCCCTCATCAATGGCCTTGGTGACTGTTTCGAAGAAGTCGAACAAGTTCAAAAGGCATGATCTGCCCTTGACGAAGCCAAACTGGGTTGGGTCCAATGTCTGCAAGTCCCCTATATCTTTGTTTATGAGCTCCATTATGATCCTCTCCATAGCTTTGCAGACTAGACTTGTTAAGCTTATGGGGCGGTAATTACCAGGGTCCGTAGAGGCACCGCCTTTGTGGAGTGGGACCACAGCTGCCGTACGCCACTCCTTGGGCACGTATCCTGTGGTAAGGCTGATATTAAACAGCTGCCTTATGTGCGGGTTTAATTCCTCATTTAACTCATGCAGCACACAGCCGGGGACACCATCCGGTCCCATTGATGCTGTGTTTTTAGCTTTAGAGAGCAGCTTTCACCTGCGCATTTGAGATGTCTGGGAGGCTACACTCCGCTGGGATAGTTATCTCTCCTTTAAAGGGGGAGAGGGGGGTGAAGTTTGCACTGAACCTGTCTGCCAGTATGTTGGCAATGTCTGTGGGTTCAGTGATTTTTGTATCATTTTGGACTAATTCTGAGCATATCTGGGAGTTTCCACCCAGGTTCCTAACATAGCTGAAAAAGGCCTTATGATTGTCCTTTGAATCCATGGCAATTTTTCTCTCAAAATTGGCCTTAGTTGATTTTATGAGTGCTCGTATTTTTTTACTAATAATGATCAGGGGTGACTTCCCTTTTATGGATTTTGTTCTATCATGTAATAGCTTTCTCCTCTTATTATAAAGTTTGTTAATGGCTGGGGTCCACCAGACTGGACGTTTGCCCTTTGTGGAAAGAGTCTTGGTTTTATTTGGGATTGCCTGATCCATGCAGTCCTGGAGGTGTTCATAGAAGGCATTTGTAAGGGCTTCCACAGCTTGGGTTGTGGTTTCCACTGGCTCAGGGGCCTTGAAGGATACCACACCAGTCTTGAGTAGTGTGAAGTTTGCTTTAGAGAAGTTCTTCACTGTGGTCTTTTTGTTTGGGGTGGGGGCGGGATGTGGATTTCCAGTGAGATTAGTTTATGATCAGATCTCACCAATGAGGGATATACTTCCAGTGTGGAGCATTTTGTCCCCATGTTTGTGATAATGAGATCTAGTATATTTTCTCCTCTCGTGGGAACAGTGACTAGCTGTTCCATGGCATTTGAATTTATGAACTCCAGGAACCATTGGGCTAGAAAGTTAGGGCTTGAGTAATGTTCCCAGTCTATATTCGGGTAGTTGAAGTCACCCAATATGATGGTGTTTGGAGATACATTTATACCCTCCAGTGTCTTCAGGAAGGCTGTGTGGGGTTCCTGAGTTTGAGAGGGTGGCCTGTAGCATGCTACAATTTGTAGAGCAGTTTTGCCTATGGTTAGTTGCACCTGGATGGTTTCCGAAAATTCGTGCGTTGCCACCAACCTGGAGGTGTGGGTATCCTTTATGAATATGGATACACCCCCTCCTTTTGTGGTGTGGTCCGGGTTTTGGGGCCGGAATGCATGATATGAGGTAAAACCTAATAGTGCCGGGGTGCTCTCAGGAGCCTTGAACCAGGTTTCAGTTACAGCACAGACATCAATGTTCTCCATACTGAGAAGGGCCTCGAGTGCGTGCATTTTGAGATTTAGACTTCTGGCATTGAGCAGCATTACCCTCAGTTTCTTCCCATTTTTGTTTTCTAGGGTGGTAGGTTTAGAATTTGAGCCTTGCCTAAAAAAGGCACTATGGGGGTGGCAAGAGCCTTAGCCAATATCCGGAATCCCAGGGGTTACAGGTGCAAGCCATCCCTTGTGAAGCAGCGTGGCTTGTCAAGCATGTCATCCCAGGCAGACAGACAATGGATCCCCTTTGAATGACACCAGACATTAAGCCAATTGTTAAAGCTGATCATCTTGTCTCTATACTGTGGCATCATTCTTGGTGAAGGAAGGATACTGCTCAGGGTCAGGGTCATACCTGCCTGGGCTACATAATCAGAGAGCTCCTCTATGTCTCTTTTCATGTAGTCCAGGGAGGTACGTCTCAGGTCGTTCACACCAGCATGGACAATGACTGTGTCATATTTGTACTTGCCATGGAGTGACCCGAGTGCTTGTGTTATGTGGCGGATTCTAGCGCCCGATAGGCAGCTTACTGTGACCCTCTCCTTGTTCAGCCTGGTGAGTGGGATGTCAGTGTGTTTGACTATGGAGTCACCTATGACAAGTATGTTTGGTGTTGTGTTTGGCCTTAAGGGCTGTGACTGCTTTGCACACTGATTTTGTGGTTTATGTGTTGCTTGTGGGGTGCCTTGAGGTAGCAGTTGTTTGGGTGTCTGCTTTGGAGGCCTCTGCTGTTTAGGTAAATTTTTACTCAGAGCCTCCAGTATGTCTTTGTGTGTTTATGTGTTTGATTCAGTGGTGTGGTAGCATTATGTGAGGCTGGTTTTGTGGTGTGTGTAGTTGCCTTCTCCTCCTGTCTGGTCTTGCCAGTCCTGAGTTGAGAGAGCTCAGCCTCCAGTTTGGCTAAATAGCTGCATCTCTCACAAGTATTTGTGTTATGTGGGAGGAGGAGAGGGTTGTCTATGTACATGAGGCAGTTATAACATTGCCTCAAGATTCCCAGATTCACCAGCTGGACCAGAGAGGAGATTGACAACTGACCTTTGGACATGCTAGAATAATATTGGGAATTCCTTAATAATTGAAAACAAGGGCCAGTGGGGAGTGAGGGTGTAGTGCTTTTAATTTTTAGTGCTGACTTATATAATTGCTTTAGTGAGCAAGTGCCAGGTAACTTGAGTGCAATGTGTTACAAGTAACTAAATGCAAAAAACGACAAACAGTAACTTTCTTTCAAGTGAAACAAGGAAATAAGTACAGTAAGCAATGCAGATATCACTAGTGATCCACAGAAGCGCTGAGAAGCCACGTATTAGGTGGAATTAGCGTTCCAGGGAAATAACAAGCAAACAAACAACAAGCATATAAACAAAGCTAGATTCAGCAGGCCTGGATCTATTCTATGCTACAGCAAACAAGGTGTACCAATTTCAGTAAGATACAGTTCAAATATTCAGGCACTATAAACCTTTAACCAGAAATTCCCATCTCAGAAGGGCAGAGTCCAGCCTCTTCTCCCACAAGAGTGCAGACCCCGAACCTTCTTAATGTAAAATAACTGGCCTGAAGCCCAAGTGCTTAAACCAGAACTAATACACTTGGACACTGGGCTCTCAATCAGCAGTTCCCAACTTAGAAGGATGAAAGCTACCTGTCCTGCCACCACAGTGCTTGCCACAAACCTTCCTAATGTAAAACAACTGGTCTGAAGCCCAAGTGCTTAATCCAAAAGACTTAGAATGATAGCTACACTTTAATTAAGTTACAACCAAGCAGTAATAAATACAATTGAATACTTTCATCCTCTGGTATCACCAGTCTGACCACTACTACAAAAGCAGTAAAAACACAAAGCACGTGTGATAGCTGGAATATCCTGTCTATTCGTAAGGCAATAGAAACATTGCCATCTGAACACAACCAAACAAAAAAATTCTGTAACTTGCAAAAGTCCACTACTTCTAGACTGCTACTACAGGTTTATTCCGACCACAAATCAGTGAAGATATGTGGTGAGCTAATTCAGATAGATTAGCCACCATGAGACACTTATATTAATGAATGGCTTTAACCAGCTAATTCCAATTCACTGCCGCCAAGTGACTCACTGTGCTATAAATACAAACTTCAGAAATTATGCTGGAGCCATCACTTCCAATATTTTCCCCCTTTTGCTATATTAATGTTGCAATATTTCATTGGGGGGTTGTTCAGTCCTATAATAGGAAATCCTTCTCACACAACCAGCATACCATATGTGCTGATATAGTTGTGTCCACACATTCAGTCATTGGCTTACTGAAATGAATATCTTCACCATCTAAAGAAAATGCATTTTCTTCTTCATAGTATTACTGCCCAAAGTTGACCTCGGTAACCTTGCAGTTGTGCTCCCTGTTGCCATTTCAGGTGATGTGTTCCATTTTCTGCTTACATGTATTTTAGGGTTAGGCCCTTCCTGACTCTCATGTGACTTTCTCTTACTGATTAGCTCCTTTATCACAAAAATGTAGCACATTTCACATGACATTCTGAGGTCACAACATCACAAAGCAGATTTTTTTTAGTTTTCAAGTTTCACAAGTGTCTCCCCAGAAGTATTAGTGGTATTTTTCTGACTTGTACTGGAGCAAAATGCAGAAAACAGTACAACTGCATTCCACACAGATGGTGATTCCAAAAATATTTGTGTCCATTTCTTGGATACAGAGCCCAGAAAGGCATTATTTAACTGTGCATCAATCTAGAATTTGGAGGTAAGGGTGTTCACATAGAAAGTATTATATGACCCAAAGAATATGTATTGCTTGTTTTAGTTACTTTAAAACATGGATTTTGCAGTTTGAGGTTTTCAGATGTTACAAAATTGTGGTATATGCATTGTCAAAACTGCAGTTATAAATATCTGTAGAGAGTTTCATGGTCATTCCTGGGAATTAATTGGCATAAAGCCAATTGCTATATGTTCAATCTACATGGCCTTTATAGATGGCTAGAAGATGATGATAAAACAATGAATAATTAGTCCCAATAGGCATGTGGCCTCTTTTTAGGGAGAACCAGGGTAGAATTTATACACACAGGAGGAGATTCAGCTCACTTTCTCGGGAAACTCCCCTACTGTTTCTTCAGAGGGTATCAGTGGGCTTTCTGCTAGAGAGATAAATGCCAGTACATAGTCAAAGTTGGAGAGAGACAGCTGCATGAGGAGATAATGTCACTGGAAAGGAGGTTGTGAACGTTATATGAAAGGAAGAAGATAGCATGGAGATTGTGAAGTTAAGTAGCCAAGTTCTGCAAGAGGAGGTTTTGTCTGGTGTGATAAATGTGCTGGATGTGCAAAGTGAGGACAGCAAATCTTGGAGTGAGGAAGCTGAAGAGCTTGATTTGGGATTGGTTTGCTTCAGAAAAATTGGAGGTTTCCTCACTTTGTGTTCCACAAGCCTTATCTGTATAAAAAGGGGGCTGCAATGTTGCAGAGAATGTAATAGAGGCAGAGTGAGACATAGTGAAACAAAACACTAAGACGTTGTAGATGCAGGAACTTTAACATACACCACCTGTAGCTCCAGACAATAAGAGAACTGTAAAGGATGTGCCGGGAAGAACCAGAACTGATGAAAGATCCTGCAAGTAGCAATCCTACATACAGAAGATCATGGTAAGAATTTATACATTTTCTGTTACTGTTGCAGACAGGCTGTTTACATGAAACATTACTGTGAGTATATTAAGATTTCTTGCTACAGATATTAAGTTGCTGATTTTTTGGGCAATGAAATATGTTTGGATATTACTTTAATAGATGACAAGCTGACAAAGATTTGCAAGCAATTTATAAGAAAGTGACAAAGGTATCCATTGCAGCAAAATGAGTTTAAGAAAGCAGAAAGAACATTTGAAGAAAGTTAAAATGAAAGAAAAATGCAGAATAGTATAGAGGTATGATATTTGAATAGAACAGCATAAATTTGCATGTTTATTGGGTCTTAGTAGCAAAATAGATTGAAACAATTGATTCTGATGTTTTAGGGTTAATGGATGGTCAGCTAACTATGACAGGACAAGTTTAAGAAACTGAGGCAGTAAGGAAGAACAAAGTTGTGTGTTCTAAAGGAGGAGAGAAGTGTTCAGGAATAAGCATTGCAGAAACAGAAAAGGTGCTAAATAAATAGATATAGTTGCTGTATGGCCTGGGAAGTGTGTTACACGTGATATACTGAATAAAAGGGTGTTGCAAGTTGTGTGTGTGTATGCTCAAACCATCCCATCTATTATTAAGGGACGGTTAGAAATGTTAAAGATTATTGGCTGCAAATGAATATAATATAACTAAGAAATGAATATAATATAACTAAGAAACCTTAATATGGATTTAGGAAGTATGAATGAAAAGGCTGGTGCAGACATGAGTGAAATTATATAGGACATGAAATTTATTTTGTGGAAAGAAAAATTATACATACAAATAAAGTAACAAATCGATAAACTAATTACATTGTATATACCACTGACTTAAGAAAGAGTAACATACAAAGAATTGATATTTTATTTTCTGAACTGTGGCAGTGTGTGGGGAATTTGGGGGAAATATGTGTAATATAATTCATAGTAAAGGGATGCTACAGTTGAAAGGAAAGACAACTGAGTAGGATTATTTTAACCAGGAAATTTGGAAAGAACACTTAAATGTGAGACAACATTGTAAATATTAGAGAGAGTGGTGATATGACTGGAAAACAAGTATAGGATGGTATAGAATATAGAAATAGTTTATTGAGGAAAGAAAGCAGTGAGTAAAATGATTTTATATGCTAAATAATATTAGAAGTATATCTATGCAGGAAGAGGAGATGTGCACTTATACATTTAGAGAGGAAATGCAGAAAAAGTTAGACTTTTTATGGAAGCTGAAAATTAAGGTAAAAGAGGAAACAAGAAGTAAACCTATTGTTGGGTAGGAACATAAAAGGAGCAGAAATTTGTCTAAAAAGCCAACAGGAGAATATAGATTGGACATAGAGTGAAACTATATGATTATTAGATAATTATATAATTATATCCAGAAAGTGCATGATAAATAGATGTTGATCTGGAAAAAAGTTAAGTGGAAGTATCAGACTTTATTAGATGAGGAAAGAGATTTGATGGATGGCAGCATATTGCTAGTGGAATTAGATGTAGCGCCATGAGAATTTAAATAGCGCCAGTACCTGGGTTGGATGACATAGCCTAGAGTATTATAAAAAGTAAGTGAACAGAAAGTATTCCATTTTAAAGGTATTGGACCCCGTGGTGTGAAATTTGGATCTAGTGGATTTCCCCACTGTTGAAGGGACACCCTGACCCCATGTGCAAAAATGAGAAAAAGGGGTCGTGGATGGATGGATAGATGGCATACCGAAAGGTCATATTAAACAAAAGGTTTGAGAGCAGTGATAAAGTTCATCTTCTGTAAAAGTGAGATAAGATGGAGCTAGAGAAATGAAGCCAATAGCTTTATGTTAAAATTAGTACAAATGCTGCTGGACATTTTACAGCTAAAGTTTTTAAGGTGATGAACAGAATATTGCAGAAAGAAATATATTGTAATTAAAGAAAAGAAAATCCATAAGAGAAATGCTGTTAATAATGAGTAGTTACGGATGATGTAGTAAAATTAGAAAAAGAAAAGACAACATGGAAGTGTTTGACAGGTAAGTCATATAGGTTTGTGGGAAGTTTTGTGAAAGTACAGTTTGGAGAAAAGTTCAGAATGCATTTGGAAACTCATATAAAGTTACAAGAGTAGTGCTATTACTTAATGGTCACTGAGATGGAAAGAATGCTGGAGCATGGTTTAAAACAAGGTTGTCCCTTGACCAGGCTTTTATTTGCATTCTTGATGAAGTGTATATCTGAAATAAAAGGAAAGATAGGACACGACAGGTAAAGTGACATGCAAGGTTGTGAGGGCTACCATCCATCCTCACAGTTATAGTTTGTTATGTAGACAGCAAAATACTTACTTGCTTACCAGTTCCAGGAAAACAAAGACAATCGTCATTTTATTTAGGGAATTACAGCAAGCGAGTAATGAAAACACACATCAGTAAAATACCATTATCATCTAATAAAATTTTAAAGAATACCTGCAATTATTTACCAAACTGAAGACAATTCTCATGTAACAGTGAGGCGTCTGTGTGATAATTACAACTGTGTAGTGTCTAAGTGGAAATGATGGAATGGTTCAGTGAAGTGAAGGATGTCAGTCAGAGGTTTCAAGTAGCTAGAAGGAGAAGTTATATTAAGAAAAAGATTGTACGAGTGAGAAGTGAATACTGGTGCAATAGAAACTGCCATATTTGGGGTAGTAAAAGTGTTTATAGCAAGAGAAGCTGTGTGATGTTCTCAGGACAGGTGATACGGCTGGATGGGAGGCAATAACATTTGACTGATGAGATGAAGCAGGCCTTTAGCAGAGTCCTAAATTTTGGTTAAGATGTGGTGTAACTTATATGCAGAGGAATAGTCAATTATATAAATGACAAACAGCACGATTTGTATGAAGGAAGGTATTACAGTAATGCAAGAAGAACTGGGAAAACAGGATCATAGTTGAATAAAGAGAAAAGTAAAGTTTTGAGAGCACGATAAAGATATGAGGAATATATTTTACTAATAAATATAGATTCTGTGAATTAAAGCTACAGCAAGTGAATATACTATGACAAGTTAGAGAGGGAGACTAGAAATGGATAGGGAAATAATTAACATCTGAAATTCATTCAGATTGCCTTTTATAAAAAAGTACATTTGATGAATGCACTTATTCTAGGATTATTTAATTATTGAGCAAGGTTATTTTCTTTTTCCCATTGATCTAAAAAAAAGAATATTGATGGTTCAGTTTTTCTTTTTGTCTTTCAGGGTTCTAAATTGAATCCAGTATAAAAGAACCTTTGTATGTAATGATTACAAGAAGAGAAGACTGAGGCTGAAATATCCTCTTGATTTTTTGCTGCATTATATATGCATTACGTATTAAGAGAAATGAAAAGAAATGTGGAGTCTGATTTAGTGAAGATTTTTTCAGTAAAATATAAGTTATTGTGGGGGAAATGTGAAGACTGGTAGACGGAAAATTTGTGAAAAGAGTGTCAAAGTTACAGATATAACATGACAGGTTTAAAAGACATTAAGGGTGAAATAAAATCTTTTGCAGGCCAGCATAATGACCGCAGTGGAAGGCTGTGTAATAGATGTGTAAACAGCAAAGGTGAGAAAAGGCAATAGCATTTGGAGAGTTATACCTTTAATAGAGTCTCAAACAGATGAGTTACAGTAACAGATTACTAAAACTGAACCAAAAATGGTGTTGAAGGAGTTAAATTAGAATACCGTACCTGCAATGGAATGGGGCATAAATTGTATAGACGCCTGACTACAGCACAAAAATGTAAGGTTTTTCATTGCATTAAATGAATGAGGTGCAAAGCAAATTTAGGGAAATAGTATAACAAATAGTTATTAACTCATCTGAAAGGAAGGAGATAAGGAAAAGTTTAGAAATTGGAGACCTATAGCATTATGCAAGACCGATTATAAAAGATTGATGAAAATACTATAAGGAAATAGGCTGGTATATTAAGATGCTTTAGTGAGATGGGAAATGTGTAGAATAAAAGAAAGGAATGTTAGTTTTTTAAAGGAAGTAGTTTATTTTACTCTGTGACAGAAAGACAAGAGAATGGTAAGCTGAGTGTGATATTACTGAAGCTTACAGTAATATAAATCATAAACAAATGTGGAATATTTTAGAGAGCTATTGATTTGGAGGTAAACTACTTCAGGCAATTTATACAACTAGGAAGGTATGCCTTTTAATTAATAATTGTTGAAAAAAAGTATGCCGTAAACAATGGAGTAAAGCAAGACTACCTATTAGTAGGTCTTTATACCGTTTAAAAATGGATGCAGTCTTACAAACTAGTACAAAATCATTGGAAGAATGAAGGTGGATGGTTCATGAAGGTATACAATTGCCTTGGGCCATGGTTTATGACATAATTTGGCTTTGATTGGAAAAGAACAGGGCATGGATGCAGCGGGTCATTAAGAAATCCAGAAGTGTTTTGAAATAGTTGGTTTAAGTTTGAATAAAGACAAATGTAAATGTAGAAGAGACGCAATGAAGATTGCTTGCATGCAGTTTTGAGGCACAAAAATATTTACAATTGATATGATATTTTGGTGACACAAGAGTATTATAAATGAGTGAAACAGACCATTGGTTAAATTCATAGGTGTTTTAAACACAGAGAACATTTAGATTTTCTTACAGTAAGAAAGTTTACTTCACAAATGGAAGTATAAGATTTACTGGGATATATAGTAGCTGTACACATGCTGTGGGAGGATGGAAAAAATTATAAGTTAACTTTGTAAATTTTGTGGGGATCTTGCTTTAACCCAGTAAAATTGGGTGCCATCTACAGTTCAGAATAAAAGACAGGTTTAGGACTATTAAATCCATTTTTATGTAGCAAAATAAAAGGACAACAATTTAAGAACATTGTTTTGTTAAATATCAGGATTAGTGGGACAGTTTGCAACAACATACGTCATCTTTCATGGGAACTTAATATACATCATATTACAGCACACATTAAATTTTGCATGACAGAATAATGAAGGTATATGATTATGCAGATTGATGGGCATACTTAATAGAGAAAGAAAAGTATAGTGTGAAATAAGGGAAAAAACTGTATAAAATGTGTTAGAATGGGAATATTTTTATAATGTATTTCATTAGAAAAATTGCCTGCAAAGGCTAGCAAAATATATAAAGCTTTGAAGAAACCAATATGCCAGCATAAGGTTGTGACGTATATTGTAAAAGACCAAAATATGGACTTAGTTGCACATGCCAAGTACACAGGATAGTGGCTATACATGAGATAGGCTCACAGGAAAGAATTGAATTATTATGTTCTGTTTATGACATCTTTAGAAAAAAGATTTGAAAATGCATTATATAACATTAGATGGATTTTCTTAAAGTGCCACAGAAAATAAAGTTATAGCAGTTGCAAAAGAAATGGGGGTCAAGTATAACTCTCTGACATCTAAATAGCATCTGTGTTATATATATTTTATGTTAACATGATTTTTTAGTAAAAAATAAAGATCCTCTACTATTTTTGTAAGTTCTGTAAGATCTTTAACATTCATCTGTGCTACCATCAAGTCAGGCTGATGGGACCTTTGATGCATGCAAAGGACAACATATCTGGAGGACTGCTACCCTACCCTATACTATGTGATGCTGCCTGTACTGGGACATAAACCCAGGCCTCTGGTGTACAAGCATCAGTCCTTTTATATCAAACATGAGTGAAAGGTGAAAGTGAAACCCACTGAACCAATTGCATTAAATCTGTTTCAACTCCATTTGATGAAAGAGGTACTACATCATATTTTTTTAAAGTGTTTCAGAACTTTTTCAAAAGTGTTTAATATTTTTTATTTGCAGCATCATGCAGTAGCTTTTATTTGCAGCAGTAGAAAGCTAAAAACTTTAAACTCAAGTTCAGGAAACTAGCATTGTATCACATGGCCCTATGGATAGATAATCCTTCTTGTTTGTGTTTCTAACAAGATGGAAGGTAAACTAACAAATTATTTCATACTGGTTCCTTTTCACTCTCAGTACAATAGAAATGTAAGCAGGACTTAGCACTGCTACAGCAATTCAATGAGAGTCTGCGCCCTGAGATTCCTTAGCACCTACGGGGACACCCCATCTTATTCCTTCCTAACATTTCCATTCTCCAGGCCAATGGGTATTTCCTAGATTCAGTTATCTAGAAATCTCTCATTTTGTGCTTTTATTCCTACTTATATATGTGTAATAGGGGCGGCCACGGTAGTGCAGTGGTTAGCATTGCCGCCTCACAGCAAGAGGTTCTCTGGTTCGATTCTTGGCTGGGGTGCCTTCTGTGCAGAGTCTGCATGTCCTCCCTGTGGTCATGTGGGTTTCCTCCGGGTGCTCCGGTTTCCTCTCACATCCCAAAGACATGCAGTAGGTGGATTGGACACTAAATTGGCCCTAGGTGTGGGTTTATGTGTGTGTGCCTTCTGTGGAAGGTTGGGTGCCGGACTGGCAACTCGATACCATAAAACTCCACTGCCAATCATGAGTGGACAGATGATCTGCTGTGGTGACCCCTGACCGGGAAAAGCCGAAAGAAGAAGAAGAAGATTCCTACTTATATGTGTATGTCATTATGCCTGTACCCACAAATGAAAAGGAGTCAAAGTTGCATGAAAAAACTAATAACCAACAAAGTGCGAGTTATAACACTCAATCCTGTGTAGGATATCAAAAACAGATGAATTACAGGAAACACAGTGCATATTTAAAAATAGTCTTAATAACCATCAAAATGACTAGTTAAGAGCTTTCATCCATGCCACGTTGGACTGCATCAGAATGGTTTATTTTGTTAAGTGACTTAGTTGGCATGCCCACGATCATACTATTTGCTGTCAGCTCTCTACTGTGGCTGGTTATTAGCTCTGTATCCCATATCCCAGAACAAGAATAACTTGGACTGGGGCTAGAGAGATAGCTTTCCATTCACACTGTGGTTATTCCTCCAGCATCATTATGAAACAATATATGAAAACAATAATATACTGCTTTACATTCCTGATGGTATCTTTTTAAAAAAAAAAAAATTATTAAATTATCACTTATGACCCAGGCAATCTTACATTTGTATAAATGAAAAACAAACTGCATTAACACAATTTTATATGCAAACATTATGTATCACAGCCCTGATGAGACAACTGTAGTTGCAGACATTATACATCTCTTATAATACATCCAGTCATTATCAATTAAGTATTACATAGCTCATTCAAATCCTGCCTTCCTTAAAACCTTGTTCCTCCTCTGCATATAATGTTCCCACAATTATTTCCTATGTAGTTAGCTGCCTCCCTCTTCTAAAGATCCCAATTCCAGTTGCTTTATCTCTGTTAGTATATTCACTGCTTCTGGCAAAGTTGGTTTAGACTTTGATTTCCATTTTCTAGCACTTGCTTTTTGGGCAGCCACCATATTTAGATTCAGCAAGGCCTTACTATGTCTAGGCAATTCTGAATCTGTATCATAGCTCAAAAAGATCTCCTTAGTTATACCAGTTTGCTCACCCAGCACCTGTGACAAGAGCAGTCTGCAGGAATCTTTAAAGTCTGCAGACTCATTACACTCCTAGAACATATGTTGCCAGCTGCCTCTTTCTTCCCCATCACACCTCAGTATTTGCTGTCTACCGGAGGAAAAGTCTTTGGAGTCTACTTGGGATAGAAAATTATCTATGTAAACACCTCCAAGTAAAGATCCCAAATCTTCTAGACTTTGTTGCGTATATATATATATATATATATATATATATATATATATATATATATATATATATATATATATATTCCCCCATTGTCTCTTTGTGAATTGCTTATCCAATCTCTCTTCCCAATCCTTTCTAAACTCCTCTGACTGATTCTTATAGTTGTCGTGCAATATTTTATATGGTCTACTATCCTCACTGAGAATGATGCCACAGTATAAACAAAATGATTTCACTTCAATAATTGGCTTAGTTTTTGGTGTCATTCAAAGGGGATCCAGTTTCTGTCGGCCTGGAAAGTCATGGTCGACAAACCTCACTGCTTTGCCAGAGACTGTTTGCACCTGGCATCACTAGGTTTTGGGCTGCTGGCAAAGGCTCTTGCCTAAAAAAGATGCACTATGGGGGAGGTAAGGTCTCGAAAACAAACTTACCAACATGAAATTTGCCAATCATAACAAAATAAGGGTCATGCTGCTAAATGCTAGGAGCTTAAATCAAAAACTGCACACCCTGGAAGCACCTCTATCACTGGAAGATGTAGATGTCTGTGCAGTCACAGAAACCTCATTCAAGGCCTGAGAGAGTACCCTGGTCTTGCAAGGCTGCAATGACTTCCACACCTTCAGACTGCAAAATGAATGTGTGAGAACCAAAGGAGGCAGTGTTTCTATGTATATTGGAGATAAATTCACCTCCCATCCAGTTAGACTTGACAAAACTCTATGGCATTACTCCAAATTCAGGTTACTGTGAGCAAGATCCCCATTTAAGTCATAGCCAATTATAGATCCTCCTCCATGGGTCATAACACACATGAAACCTACTTGATCAAACTGGAGTCAATCCAAACATTCCTGACACACTGGTTATGGGAGATTTCGACTATCCCACCATCAAGTGAGAAACTTACTCTAGCCCTAACTTACTAGCCAAAGATTAGTTGACTTTGTTAACTCAAATGCCCTGGAACTAATTGTTCAAACCCCAAGTGGAACAAACATACTACATCACTAACATGACAAACAAATGTACCACCACAACCATCATTAGTCAAATCTGACAACAAATCAGTCGCCTTTAAACTGGCACTAACACCAGAACTCATAACGGGTAAAGTCAAACTAAAAAAACTTTATCAAAACAAACTATAACCTCCTAGGTGAAGGTTTACATGCCTCCCAAGCCCCACCCCCAGCTGGAAGTGGTAACTATGACAAAGCTTACACTAAAGCCCTGTACAATCACTTGTATAAGTGTATAGACTCAGCTTACCAGATAGAATCAAAGCTAGAGCCCCAAGAAAAAACAAGCCACCATGGTGGACATCCAGCATTATTAAATTTTACAACAAACACAAAGTTGCTGTCCAAGAAAAGCACCCTCATCAGCCTCAACAGGCAAATAAGACAACATGTCAAATCCTCTAAGGGTATCTTTGAGAAAAACTTAGCAAGCATAGCCAGCAATAACCATAAGGCTTTTTACAACTACATACATAGCCTAAAAGGTAGGACCCAAGCATGTGCTGAACGTGTGACTAACAGTATCACACACACTGACCCCACAGAAATAGCAGACCTGTTAGCAGATAGGTTTGGTGAAGATTTCACTCCCTTATCCCCTCTAAACTTATCAGAAACCTTGCCCTCAACTTGCCCCCACCCTACATATCTGAACAGCAGGTCATTAAAGCCTTGCCCAAGGCAAAAAACACAGCCTCTATGGGACCAGACAGGATCCCAGGCTGTCTTCTAAACAGGCTAAAACATGAACTAGCATCACTATTAATTACCCTTTTCAATCACAGCCTAACCACAGGCATTGTTCCTGTGGAATGGTTGAACAGCAACATGTATTCCCCTCCACAAAGATGCCCTAGCAACAGACCTGGGTAATTATAGACCCATAAGTCTGACTAGTCTCATCTGTAAGGCTATGGACATATCATTGTGGACCTCAAAGACATAGGTGACCTCCAAACCCTGGATCCAACCCAATTCGGCTTCATCAAGGGCAGATTCTGGCTGTTAAATCTAGTGGATTTCTTTGAAAATAAGACCAGGGCCATTGACGAGGGCAAATCTGTGCACACAGCATATCTCAACTTGGCAAATGCTTTCAACAAAATTCCAAACTCCGGCATTACCGATCAACTTAGCGAACTAAATGCAAACCCCCTTGTTGAAAGATGGGTTGCCAAATGGCTCACAAATCAGAGACATACTATCAAAGTGGGTGACTCCAACTTAACCAGCAGACCTGTCACCAGTGAGGTGCCACAAGGGTCAGTGCTGCGCCCCTTACTGTTTGGTATATACTTCTCAGAAGTTCAGGCCAAAAGTAAGGAGTTGTGGCTGACCAAGTTTGCGGACAACTGCAAACTAGGTGCAATCATTGAATCCCCAAATGATGTCAGTATACTCCAGGAGGGTCTAATGGAGACCAACAACTGGAGTCTTAGTCACACGCTCAAACTTGAATGCAAAGAAATGCATCGTCACTCCCTTTGCCAAAACAATGTCCCTTCACACTATCAAATCAACCACTATACCCTAAGTACCTATGATGTGGTAAGGGATCTGGGATCACAAGTTGACTGTGACCTTAACTTTGACCACCATATGTCTACTGTAGTAAGTAGGGCTTTCTACAACACACCTGATTAGTAAAAGCATTGCCTCAAAAGCAAAGGAAGTTATAACCCCTCTATACTCAGCACTAATCAGATCCATAATTGATTATAATGCCCTGTTCAGCATGTACCATACAAAGCACCTGCAGCAACTGGAGAGACCTCAGAGGTTTCTAACAAAGAAGATCAAGGGACTCCAGCACATGCCTTACACAGACCAACTAAAGTCCTGTCACTATACGCTCTATTTTATGGACTTCTTAGGGGAGACTTATGCTAGACTTATAGAGCAATCTCGGACCCGAACCTAAGGAACTTGCTGCACATCCGTAAATCAAATGGGACTAGAGCTACCCGTTCCAGGGATCTAAATATGAAGTATGTATCCCCCATTCTTCCTTCTACTTCCTAAGACTTAATCTCACACACTATCTCTAACACCATCACACACATCTCTAAACTGTCACCTTAGCATCAGTACACAAAACCCAGCTTATTGTAAGTTACCTATGACTCTATGTAACATCTTAACATTCTTAACCCTTGTACTACTTGCACATATTACATCATACTGTCACACTAATCCTATACTTTCTCCTCATCATACTGCTACTAACACTACTGATGCAAAACCTTTACACCTTCGCATTTACCCTTCCATCTTTCACATAACTCGCTTTCACCATATCCTATTCACCCAACTGCCAACATACCAAACTAACAAACCATCCATAACATACCACTTGTATATTACTAACATCTTCCACAGCAAATTGCCTCCAAACTAGCCTTTGTGGAGATGTACAGCCTAACCCTGGCAAACCCATCAACCACTCAACAACACAATACTCCACTCACACCCTTTCACACCACCCCAAAAAAGCCTCTGACCTGCTTCTGCTTAACATAAACATTAGAAGCATCATAAACAATATCTCAGGACTACATGCACACCTTTCCCTCTACTCTCCTGACATTGTTTTGCTCACTGAAACATGGCTAAAACCTGATACAACTAACAATGAAATCATTCCTCCGGGCTATAACCTAGTGTGATTGGCTAAAACCTGATGCAACTAACAACAAAGGAGAGGCGTTGCTATTTTATTTAAGAACCAACTTAACATTGAAATAATAGACCTTCCATTGCCTGCATTATCAGCAGCAGAAGTTATAATTACCAAACTACATCTAAATACTAAAAAAACCCGATAAACCTAATCAGTTTCAACATTCCTCCAGGCAACGATACAGACACCGTAGAAAATCTGCTTCACTGGGCCTCTAACTCACTACTTCAGGAAACCATAATACTAGGAGATTTCAATATTGATTGGCTAACATGCAACTCCTCCAAACCTACAAACTTCATCAGCCTCCATGGGTTTTGTCAACTTATCTAAGCCCCAACTAGAGTCGATAAAACAATAAAGAGAATCAGTACTTTATTGGAGATCATCAAACAGACCACACAAAATAAGTATCTCAGGCTGTCTCCCAAACAGTTTGAGTGACCAGTTACCAATCCACTTAATCAAAAGTCAAACCTGTCTATCAAAATCCACTACCTATCATGAAATACATAGTAAAAAATCCATTAATCACAATAATTGTATTCCCATTCTAGCAAGTTGCAACTGGTACCCCTTGTAAACACAATCTAGATGATGCTGTATCTTGCTTTAACACAACATTCCTCAATATACTAGACCACCATGCACCCCTAGGGCCATTAGAATTAAAGCCAACTATGCCCCCTGGTTATCCAAAGAAACTTGATTTCTGCTACATAACAGAAACAAAGCATGCGTAAACTGGAAGAAAACCAGTACACCGACTGACAAACAAAATATCTTGAGCTTAGAAATAAAGCAAAGAAAATGATTAAAGGAGACAAGACAAACTCCTGCCATAATGTACAAAGTAGATATCAAACCATTCCTAAAACATGTGGGGCACCCATCAACAAAGTACTCCAGTAAGGCTGGCACCCCTGCCCTTGCAACCACTGATACCTCAACTAACATAGCAACTGAGTTCAACAAGTTCTTCACTGATTCCATCCTAGCTCTAGCTAACTCGCAGAAGCCTGCTACATCTACCAGGTCACCCAAGAAATACTACTACTGAACCAAGCTTCTCACTGCAATCTGTCCCTATCTCCACTATTAAAAACTGCTTAATAAACTAAAACCCACATCCCTTTCCGTAGATAGACTACCTGATGAATTATTAAAGATTGCATCTAATGCAATTGCATATCCTTGTAAGCATTCTCATTAATTGTTCTATAACTGAAAACCTAGTCCTCCACCTTCAGAAAATTTTCTACATTATGCCACTCCACAAAGTGGGCAACTCCAAAGAACTAACCATCGACCAGTCGCCATACTCTCCCCCTCTCCAAAATCCTAGAAAGGTGTGTACACAAATCATGACATTCCTAAACTCTCACAATCTGCTCACAAATGCACAGCATGGTTTTAGGCTATCACATAGCATTAATATAGCCCTTATGCCTTTCACAGTCAGTCAGCAACCCCAAGAACAATGGAAATTATGTCTCATCTATATTCTTAGACCTTTCCAAGGCCTTTGGCATAGTTTATCATGATAAACTCATCAACACTCTCTCAGAATTAAATCTAAGCTCACCCACCATTTTCTGATTTAGAAATTACCTAACAGACAGACAGCAGGCAGTCAGATGGCACCAGGAACTCTCCCCATTAATTCCAGTCTCAGTAGGAATCCCACAGGGTTCCATTCTTGGACCACTGCTGTTTTCTATTTTCACTAATGACCTACATACTGCCACACTTCATGCTTCTGACATCTAATAAGCAGAGGATTCCATGCTAATCTGTGCTCCCTCTTCTCCACAGGCACTGCTACAACAAACACAATCCTCCTTTCTATCTGTTGAAAGATGGCTCTCCAAATCACAAGTTATATTAAATCCCTATAAAATTAAGCTTATCTTTCCTCCCACACAACATTCTACTCATAACATTACATTTAACATCACCTCCAGTAATAACACAGTCATATCACCTGTCAATCAAACCAAGCTGTTAGATGTTGTAATTGACAGCAGCATAAAATTTGACATGCACATATCAAATACCATAAAGAAAGTACATACAAACTTGCCATGCTATACAGAAACAAACAGTTCTTAAGATCCTCCACCAGAGCGACTATTGCACGCACCCATCTCATCTCCACTCTTTTGTACGCCTCACCAATCCTCGCAAATCTCAGAAAATCTGACCTTTCCAAGCTGCAAGCATGTTATAATAAAACTGCCACAATTTGCAACCAATACCCCTCACAGATCACACCACTGCACTCTCCTCAAAACACTCAATTGGCTGGAACTTCCCAACCTTACTCTTTACAATCAACTTTTTCTAACCCACAAACTAATTCACTACCCTGAAAAAAGCCCTGCTCTACAAAACACAATACACCCAAGCACCAAAACTAGAGTCCTATGTTCCAATGAAACAATCCTATTAGAGGTAAACAAAGCCAATAATTCCACAGGCACATCCTTCTATAGCAGCACTATTGCCAAACACTGGAACAACCTTCCCGCCAACATCTCAGCCACAACTTCTATCGCCTCCTTCAAAAACACCTTAAAATCCCACCCGCAGCAATCATGGCTCTGTAACGGTGACAACCATGTCTAATCTCTTATTCATCCTTCTATTCTATCACCAATCCCCTCCCTCTTTGCACTTTGTTACTCCCACTAATGTACCCCATCCCTTCTCTATCCAAAACTTACTAACCCCACATTCCATCCTCCCATGCCAACTTGTATTACATCTGTAGCCTTATAATCCACCTGCTGCAACCTGGCTCGGCAAATGTGACAACCCTGGTTAGTCTTTATACTTCCTTCTGCTCACTTCCAACTCCCTCTCTCTCAGCACATTACACTCTACATTTACTCCCCCACTAAAAGATTAATGCTAATGAATGTAAGTTAGTACAAAGAAGTATTTTCAATCTACCTTTACATCCGCAGTTAAGGAATTTCGAATTGGCAGTGGAAAATGAGTTGAGGAAAACTTTGAAACGTCACAATGTACACCCCAATATGACCCCTGCAGAAAGAGAAATATTAAATACAGTGTGTGGCAATAGAAATTTGAGGGTTATGAAACCTGACAAAGGTGGGGAGGGGGTGCTTATGGACTACATTACTTAGGGTAAAATGTTGAATATTTTAAGTGATTCAAAAAAATATGCTAGAACATCAATCAATGAAATTAATATAGCTTATAAGAAAATATATGTAGCTTTAAATGACTTGTTGATTGATGGACTAATAGACATGGAAACATACAATTTTTTACATGTAGAAAAACCTAAAGTACCATCAATATTTGGTATACCAAAGATACACAAGGATGTTAGTGACCCCCCTTAAAGACCTATAATTTCTGCAGAAGGGTCAGTAACAACCCCTTTGGCAAAATACATGGATAAAAAGATTAAAAAACTGGTTATGGACAATACTAATATACTTAAGGATTCATGGGACTTATGTTGGATGTATACTTGTGCGTCTATTAAAGTCTGTTGGGTTTTAGAACCGGTGGGACCGTTGTGCTTTTTTCTTGTTATTGGTACCCTACAAGCACTTTCTGTTTTTTGGTTTTAGGTTCTTAAACCATTCAGCTTGTAAAATGTCATTCAAGGTAGCAAGAGTGGCAAGAGTTAATCAGACTGGAATAGGTTAATTAGGGAGGAGGGGAACGGAAGAACAGCAGGGAAACAGAAAAGTGGAAGCAGGAGAGGAAGGCAATACAGAGTTGGAGGAGATACAGAGAACATGAAGAAAGGAGAAGCATGAATTGTGATAATTGAACATTAATTACTTAATGGAGTTAAAGTAGTAAGTTGTAGGAGCCTTGGCTATCAAAGTGCTCAAATAATCGGGGACCACCATCTGTACATATTGTCCTATTTTGGAGGATGGCAAGCAGCTTAGTATTCAATTACCTCACTAAACCCTCTAATCTAAACATGAAGCCACTTCCACAGAGAAGGCCTGGGATACAAAACACAAGTGAAAAAAAAGTATATTAGGAGGCTGCCTCAGGCTAGGGGTACTGACTACACTAGACCTGGTATTATACTAATCTCCCATGGTCCTCATCTTGGTGACTATCAAAGTATGGCACTCTGACTCCGGCAGCTCAAACAAGAATACTCTAAGCAAGAAAGTCACTGATTCATTGAGTGTAAGGCAGTCTGCTTTGCCATCCTACTGTATGTGATTCACAGCATTTCCTCTTTTTCAGGGACAGGAACATAAATTGTAGATTTTGTAGGAAATAAGAAATAATGCTTATTAGTACCCGAATCACAGAAAAATAATGGTCCTTCATTTTTCATTTAGGAATTTATAACCCTTTTCTAATTGTGTGAGTCTCAGTACAGAATTATGTCAAACATTTCCAATTCGCTTTTACTTATTTATTGATATTAACCTTAATAAATGTACTATACACATCCATAGTGAAGAACAGGTCGAGCCAGTTGCCTAGGTTTCTAAAGCACTGGACATGTACAAACAGCCTAGCTTTGGTTCCAATTACAAAGTTCTTAACATTCACTGTTCCATGATCTCACTCTATTACATAGATCTTTGTTGCTAAATCATAGAGGTCAATGAAAGCAGACTGACAATTCATGTTTTCTTTCTTTTTTTTTTTTTTTTTTTTTTTCAAAACAAGGATTGAAGATTAGCAGGAAGTTTCTGGCACAACTGTACCAGCTATAGAAGGATTAAAATATGAACCCACTGAGTGATGCCTCTGTTGTTTTAGAAAATATGTCCACTTCTCTGTTAGAAGCACAGCAGTGGCATATATGTGGAAAGGTATGGGATATCTCTATACCTGGAGAAGGGAAACGGTTAATAAAGTGCATAAAATTCCATTTTTCCATTTGCCTTATTGTAACAAAAATCTAGTAGGCAAAAGATAAGAAAAAAAGCAAACATTTTGAGATTTGAAAGTTTAAATGTAGAAATTTTATTTTTCTTTTTTCCAAGACCATATTAATTGACACATTGCACATCTTCTATATAAGTTTGAGAAATTATCAAAACATGAATGTGGGGTGTGTAAATTCATTTTCTTAAGTCTTGAGAACTGCAAGGCTCTATAAGATGGTCAGAATTAATAGCACATGGGAAAGTTCTAAGCCGGCCACTTTCTTCATCCTTTATCACTGCAAGAGGTATACCTCTTGTTCGGGGGGGGGGGGGGCAATGCTTGCAAAGAAGTAAGCATGTACTTCTGAAAGGTAGCCACTGCAGGGCTGGCAAGGCTGCCACAGGGTGGCAGGGGGTAGAGCACCACCCCAGCAGCAGTAAGATGCTGCATTAGCATCTTCAGTCTCCTTACTGGCCCTGGGCATGAGTTAGGTTCGATCTGCGGAGGCTAAGCCTGTCCCCCGGGCATGGGTTAGGTTCAATCTACGGAGGCTAAGCTGGGATATAGATCCAATCAATGAGGACAGGAGCTGGTGGTGGCTGATGGTCAGCTATGGGGAGGTAGGGAAGGGGAAAATGCTGCTTGGAGAAGTACATCTTGACAGAAGGTCTATGTTATGTTTAAGATACTTGGATATTAAACTTGGATATTAATTGGATTTACTCAACGTTATATATACATTTTTGTGTAGCTTTGTGTAGCTTCATACACATGTAACTTGTTGTGCATGTATTTAATACCTCATGTTGCAAAAAGAGCAGACAGTGATCTGCAAAGTGCCATCTAGTGCATCTCAACAACTAGAAGACAGAGTGTCCTTCCTGCAAAGTATTAATAACCAGACATGTATTTTATTTTCCTCAATACTGTCCACCTATAAAAAGAAAACTTTATGTTTGAAGCAAAGAAGGTATGGAGTTGGTTTTCCTTTTTACTTTGTTGAAAGTATAGGTATATAAAAACATTACTGGTTTTCTGGTAGTTTTAATGTGCAGATTCCTGTAAAAATACCACTTGAGTCTTAGCTTCCCTTCCCTTATCACATCAGGAGTTTGAACCTATGAGCCGCTCAGAAGTCCTCATCTCAGAAACATTTACTTGGGACCCCAATTTATCCCTTGGGGAGAGACTAAGGTGAGAATTGTTGAGCACTGGGCCCTAAGTGTACATACATAATAAAGCCTTGATAAATATTTGGGAGATTAGAGCTGCTGCTCACTGTGACTTTATTCATTATGGACCTCTGCTGCTGGTGTGGTGTGTCCATGTGGTATTAGCATACACATACTGCTCTTGCATGGATTGTACATGCGCAACATTCCTACACTTTTATTTTTTACCTGTGCAGACATATTTATTCTATGGCATACACACTGGTGTATTTCTCAGATTGGCATGTTAGTTAGGAAGGGATTGACATTACTGAACCTGAATTGATTATCATGTGCTTGGTATCAATAATGCCTTTTTAACTGTGTTGTCATAGAGAATTATCAAATTAGCAGTACTTATTTACTGACAGTAGTATGTTTTCATATAATTTCAATAATGTTCTGTGTTAGTTGTTTATAGAAATACCCTTCCCCTTTTAACTTCCGTGTATGAGGGGTTCTCCAAGTTTTCAGGATGGCAAATTTGTGGTCCCACTGAGTTTGGAAAAGTGACTTGGGGAGACCTTTTTGGAATGTAATGGCACCAGCATCCTTGTGTTGTAGTCTGACTTTGGTGATTCATTTCTCCTGTATCAAGGGTCTGATCTCTTATCCATTTTGGGGTGCATAACTGTTTGCTATCTTCATTGTACATTAGTGTTGAACTGACATCCATCTTGGAATGTATCTCAGGCCACATACTGTCAGGCAAATGTTGGATAGCTGAAGTCATTGTGACTGGGTTACCATTATGTACAATTGCTTCTCCTTAACCAGAATGTCTGCTCATTGGTTTAAGACTATACCTAAATTAGTCTGGATGTCTTTTCCCTGCCCCCTACTGAAAACATATATAAGGGATGCATCCTTGAAACAGGAGGACAGGTGACTTGCATCAAAGTAGAGACCACAATCCCCTCCCTGATGTGGGTGCATGCTTCAGTGATCTTGTGATGAAAGTTACCACTGAAGCAGCTTGATGGTTGAATGTCCACCTCCAGGACCTCATTTTGCAATTACACGCTTTCTCTGAAGGATAGTGGCATTGGATGGCCCTGGGCCACTCCCTTCCTCCTTCCCAAGATGGACACAATCATCGCCTGCTAGCTTCATCAAGCGCTCAAGTTGCTAATCAATCTTGGGTTGCCTGGGCCATTATCAGGGTTTTATCCCTCAATGCCAACAGAGATGGCCCCATAACATAAATAGATTTAAGCTGTTACCTTTTTCATGGATTCTCCACGATTTCTCACTGTCGCCCTGCTCTTTTCTGTCTTTCACCTTTATACTTTCTTTCTGCTACCTTCTTCCCCTTTACTCTTCTTACACTCTCTCTCCTTCTCTCTTTCTTACACAAAAAGCACTTGTACTTTTCTATTCTTGTGTCTAAATGATGTCTCCCCTCTCTGTACTGCATAGCTGATACTGCTTTTTTCTACGCTAAATAAAATAAAAAATGGAAGAAAAGGAAAAAATAAATTCTCCCTCTTTTGAATGCTGCTTGTTAGTCAGGCTCTCTGCACTGCTTTGGGTTTTCTCCTATAATTGTGCTTACATCACTGTTCATGTTTTAGGGTTCATCTGTGAATTATGGTTGTATGCATTATTCTGATGAGTATTTAGCATCTTAGACTTGACTACTAACATACACGGTGCTGTCTGTGGTGACTGCAATGCTGAAATAGTGTGTATATACTGCAATGAATTTAATGTATTGTGCTGAATACAAGTGTTTTATGAATTTCACACTCTGGGTCTGTGGCCTAAGTTCTAGTTGCATAGGGTGCACTGTAGATCAGCCCATCAACACACTTGTGAAATTGCAAACAAACAATAAATAAATACATAACTAAAGACCAACTGTTTTGCCCTCATATTTTACTAACATTGTTATTTTGATCATTAGAAACATTGTTGAAAGTATATGCCTCTAGTAATAACTTTCATTGATAAAACAGTTCCTCTATTCCCCCCTTGCATCTTTATCTTCATTCCTGCCACTTTTGGAGTGATCCCAATAATTTGTCTGTTTGAGTCACATTATACAACTCTGTGCACTTTAGATCATCCTGTTAATTTGCTGTGTTTGGTTCCATTTTGCCTAGTTTTTCACCATTTCCTGCATCCATTATTTTACACAGACACACACACACACACACACACACACACACACACACACACACACACACACACACACACGCACGCGCACACACATGCACACACACGCACACACAGTGATTAACTCATCCTGCATTCTGTCACTGACATTCACTGTTACTTTTTTGGCTGCACATTTTATCAGTATGGGCATTTATGTCATTTTATTCTAGCCTTTTGTTTAAATCAACAAATATCAACTTTGTGTATCTATTTACCACACCGAATTTATGCAGCTACATTGTACTTTGTTTCAGGGTACCCCTCTTTGATACTGTTGTATTTAATTTTTGCTGAAGTGTCAAATGTTCTTTTGAAAGTAATGCTTTTCATATGATTTTGTGCCATGTGCTATGCACAAGTCTATCCCTCAGTATGCATGTCTGTAAAATTTTCCTCCATATTCACAACTCCCATCTGATCTATGCAGTTCTGCCATACATGATTAGAGAATACATTCATGTCTCATTTGACTTCTTTTGTGAAATCTAAATGCTCTACAATTACCAAGAAATTTAGATTTAAATGCTTCTGTAAGAGCTCTATAACTTATTTTTAGGATCTCCCAGATGGTATAACTGCTGCTGTCACTCTGGAGACTTTAGCATCCAAAGCATTTAGTGCTACAATGGCATATTTTTATTTTCTAGAATGCCATTTTCTATATAATGCAGCTACAATCTTTTAATATATGTTGCACAAACTTTTTCAAAAGTATCAAAGTGTTTATATGTGCTGTAATCCAATATGAAACTGGATGCACTTTTAGCCATTTTACTGTTCTGTGCTTTCTACAACACCTAGACATAATCACCATTAGTGTGGTTTCTTTTTGCATGCTGACAGCAATTTCCTGTATATTGCTTTCACTTTTTCCCCAGTTGTGAGACATGGGGATAGTCTGTTTAAGTAAGGGGGGCAACGCCCTCCACATAGGGATACAGTGGGGCTTCCTCCTCTGCAAAAACTCTTTCTGAAACATTTTTCCCATGGGTAATTTTGACTTTGAGATGTTTCAGTTATTTGGAATTTGACTAAAAGTTGTTTCAACAAAATGGGCTTTCAACCATTTGAGTTCAGTTATTTGGAATTCAACTAAACATCATTCAGCAGAGTGTCATTTGATCACATCTGTTTATATTATATGCATTATTTACATTAATCATTTAAAATTAAACTGAACTTTATATACAGTATGTTGTCTCTTTCGGCTTTTCCCGGTTAGGGGTTGCCACAGGGGAACTCCGGTCCGCTAATGATTGGCAGTAGATTTTTTATGTGCTGGCTTGCCGGGCCTAACACACAACCTCTAATAAAGGAACGCCCATTCACGCATGTCGCCACACAGAAGACGCTCTAACTGAGAATCGAACGGGCAACGTCTGTGAGGTGACAACACTACCGCAGCACCACAGTATGCCATGCATTATTCCTATCAAAATATTTGTGTTCATATTCAAAAGACATTTTAACCAATGTAACATTCTAGTCTTTATTATCATATTCAGGTCTGTTTCTTCAGTGTTCTTCCATATTTGAAGTTTTTAGCAAGACTATTCAGAGTATTTGGTATTCTCTCTGGACAGCCCATCTTCCTTTTGGGCAGTTTTTGATGTGGGACTACTTTTCTTAGAAGCATGAGTTGAGGACCTTTTCTCTGCAAGTCTTGACTTACCCAGTACTCATGGGTTCCTATTGAATTGTCGACAGCTTAGGTTGTCGAATGCTTAATCATCGACACCTCATCGTCAAATGCTTACAATAGCGAATGGCTACATCATCAAATTCTTTTCTTGGTAAAGAATTTGCGTGGCCATTATCAGGGATTTGCCATTTCCCCAATGAAGAGTGATCTCAGAGTTGGTATATTTAGTTAGGGGGGTGTGGGGGGGCAAAGCCTCCCACTATGTTTGGGTGTGTTTGCGTATTTTGTTTACGGACGGCCAACCAAATTCTTTCCCGAGGAAAGAATTTGATGATGTGGTGGTTCGCTATTATTAGCTTTCGACGGTTAGGTGTCGATGTAATAGGACTCAACAACCTAAGCTGTCGATGTTATGATATAGACGCGTTCTCATAATGTCTATCTTCTTGTGACAGGACTTACAGCAGTTCCTCATACAGGCCTTCGTAGAGAGAACATAAGTTCTTCATTCAGCTACTGGGCCAACTATTTCAGCAAATTCTCACACAATCTTTGTAATTCTTACTTTAACCCAAACCTTTAAATGTGGTAGTCTTCTGAAGTTTATATCATAATCATAGCATTTTTGCCTCTGTTGATTTCTTTCCAGCAATTGTTGATGTTGATTTTCATGGACCAGTAATGTAGATGGAGAAGTTAATTTGCTTTCTAACCTCCTGCCATTATATACCGAAGTGATAAGAGAATAAGTTCCTGAAACGGGATAGTCCTGTATTCCAAAAATGTGAGATGACAGCTCCTGTGGTTTTTACTACTGCTCTTTCAGATCTGATTTTTCACCTTTACTAGTTCTCTTCACTTATCTACACTCACCATAATCAAATGGAGTTTCATGACTCACTGGAACTCCCACTCATGGGCAAATCTTATGAATTCTAGACTTTATATTGTGGGCCACTGTCAATTATGACAACATCAAGTACTCCTTGTTTTAGAAATATAACGCACTGCCTGCAATTCTTTTTTGTTACTCTGATTATTTCCGAGAACATGGAATAATAATCCACACATATGAGATACTTGGTTTTATTGAAACAGAGCATGTCAGTACAAACTCAACCCCACAGATGGTCTGGTACTGGGTATGCTACCTGCTCTTCCTTTAGACTGTTGTTACAAGATAACACTGCAGACGGCAAAACTCTCTACTATGTTTTCTATCTGAATTGGCATTCCTGCTTAATAAATATATCTCTTGCTCTTCCTTTTTAATTTGCTCTTCTCGGATATGATTAAAATACCCTCTCAAATGGTAGTGTTCTCATTCGAATGGAAACAGTTATTTTTGTCAGTAGAGAACAGTAAGGCCTAAGCACAACTTAAATGTTCCTTGAAATAAAATAGTACTGATTTTCCTTCCTTTTTGTTGCTTTTTGCCCAGACCATCCTTTTACTATAACTTTCTTTCAGTAACTGCATTTCTCAGTCAGTGTCAGCACCTCCCTGGAATTCTTTTCTCTTTTTGTCCACCACTGGTAGCTACAGAATTGCCCACAAATGTCTAATTCTAGTTCGGAATATGTTTTGCAGGGGTCTTTACCATAGGCTTGTTCATGGAATTTATCATATTCATATACTGATGTCAGCAGTTATTTTTATATTTTACTGTACATCGCTTGTGCATCTGCAAATGCTTTTGGCCGGCAACTTGTCTGTTCTGTTGTAAATCACAACTTCTGTACTATTCTGATTGGCATCTATTTGCAACATAACAGTTATATTCATAATCATGGCATTTAAATGTGTACCTGTAGCTAATTTCTTAAGAATTTCAAAACTCTTCCTATTTGTGGATCATTCGCAGGCTACATTTTTGTTCTAATAGCTTTACAAGAGGCATAGTTGGATCAGACATAGTCATTACAAACTTTGCAACATTAGGTATTACTCTTAAAAACTTCTATAATGCAAGTTTGTCTTCTACTTTTGAGGTCTGCATATTTGTTAGTTTTTTCCACATCAAACTTAACCCCCCTAATATTAGAATCTAACATGTATTTCAGCGTGTCACTCTTGTACTCTATGTACTCTTCTCTCATTTGAAATTATGTAGTCTTAATCTGTTTAACAATAACATGATTATTTTGTCATGCTGCTCTTGTGCACGATCCTAAACTTTTAGAATCACAATTCTATTTACAACACCTTCCAAGACTTAAATTACTTGTGCAATAGTTATTATGTTGATGAAATACTAAACAGAGGTCTCAAAAACCTGTATTTTCCCTTTAGTATATTAAATTAATACAATTTGGAGTTTTTTCCTCTACATCCACCTGTCAGAAACCATGATGTACATATAGTACTGAAAGTAATTTGGCATTTGACATAACTGTGACCATATCATCAACTGCTATCAAGCAGTAATATTCTCTTTCAATCACTCTTTTCAGAACTCATGGAGCAATGCAAATGCGAATCTTGTTTTAAAATAGTGGCCATAGCATTTACACATTATTTTTATTTTCAAAAAACCAAACCAGTAAGCGACCACACAGAATTGTACAAGTCAACAAATAACCCCCCCCAAAAAAAAAGTTCTGGAAGCAGTGGATTGCAAGAGTAAAAACTTAAAACTTTAATAAAAATAACAAAAGTAAATAAAAGGTTAAGCGCTTTTGTCTAAACTATGTTAGATATCTTCAGAACCAATTACAAAACCTACAAATGCTTTAAAAGCCATTGAATCATAAGACACAACCCCCATATATATATATATATATATATATATATATATATATATATATATATATATATATATATATATATATATATATATATACATATACATATATATATATATATATATACACACACACACACACACACACACACACACACACACATATAGTAATCAAATCTTGGAACGATGTATCAAATGCCAGCCAAAACTCTTAAAGCTATATAGGCCATAACAACACAGCTATTGTAAACAATGCATATTGTCGACCTTTTAAGATTTAGAGTTGATTATAAAGTAGAGGTTTGTGTTTCAGCACACATGAAATTGAAATAGTCTTGTTCAAACCCAGAATATGTTGGCAGCATCTGATCTCAGCTGCCAAATCAACTCCTTATGCATTAGATGATTTTCCAAATCACCACCCTAGTGCTCCATGTCAAGATGTTCCAAAATACCAAATTTGAATGAGATAAAGCCTTTACAAGTCAAAGCATGTCTTGCAAGTGTGCTTTTATCATCCCTTCAGTTTATGCTGTAAAGGTGTTTGTAAATGTTTTTGTTGAAGAAATTATTGGTCTTGCCAACATAAAATGCCAGAGAAGACTGACACCTAGCCAAACAGCTTTTGTGGTATAGCAGAAATATCCATCACGAATAATCCATGTTTGTATTTGATTTCCCAGTGTGCCTTGATAATCAGATTAAATAAATGTACACTACTTACATCTGCCACATTTGAAAGTCCTGGCATCACCCCTTTGGGTCCAACATATAGTCTCTTCAAATTTTTTTTAACACTTGCAAGTCTTTTATATATGCAACAAGGTAGCTTCACAAAATAGTTCTTAAAACTCTTTCTGCTTTGCAGAATTGGCCGATGTTTGTACGTGATATTCTTAATGTCAACTGAATTCAAGATGGGGCTCGTACAAACCTTTGCAAATAATCGGAGCATATCTCAGACAGATATGTTCCGATTATTTGCAAAGGTTTGTAGCAGCCTCGAGTGAATAATGTTAGTGCAAATAATGTGGTGACAACAAGTAACAACTTGATAATAAATTTTTCCTTGGACTCAACTGACATTAAGATTATAGGTTCATAGGTTCATACTAGGCTATCTGCCCTAGGGCATTTATAAGCCTAGCCAGAGTGTGTTTGGCTTTCGCCACCCATTTTAAATTAATTTTGCTATGCCTTTTTTTGAGGTTAGTATACTGTGCCTCTGTCTAACAGTGACACAGAAGTGATAGCCGGGGTAAACCTATGATCTCCCATCCACTCATCAAGATTCCTCTTGAAGAGAGTCAATGTGGGACTCTGCCTAACCTGGACTGGGATTTTATTCCAGAGTGAAGGGAGCCTCTGGGTTATGAATCTGTCCCTCCAGCATGTCCTATTTATTTCAGTGCTGAGGTTCAAGTCTCTCGAGCGCGTAGCTCGATGGGATTTGGATTTTCTGAGGTGCAGCATGTCCATTAATTCCGGGTTGGACATGGCTTTATACGTCAGGCACAGATCGCCTCTGAGCAGGCGGTATACCACTGAGTAGAGCTGGAGTTTCTTTAACCGGGCAGTATATGGCATCTGTTTGAGCCCTTTGATCCTCTTGGTGAGGTACTTTTGGGGTCTTTCCAGTTGCTGCAGGTATCTGGTAAGGTACATCCCAAAAGGGGCATTGTACTCAATTATGGGCCTGATGAGGGATGAGTAAAGAGGCACGATGACCTCCCCTGATCTAGATGTGAATCCCTTCATGATTAGGTGGGCTATATAAAATGTTTTTCTAACCACTTTGGCCACGTGGTTGTCAAATGAGAGATTGCTATCAACTTGGGTCCCCAGGTCCCTAATGACTTCTTCTGTACTTAATGGATTACCACCTATGTGGTAATTTGTGGGCATTTTGTTTTTGCCAAAGGGGACAACTATACACTTTCTGGCGTTTAGCTTGAGGCCATGGCTCTGGCACCAGTTGTCTGTTTCTATGAGGCCCTTTTGGAGGATGCTTGTGTCAGCTGGAGAGTTGATTATGGCACCCAGTTTGCAGTCATCTGCGAACTTGGTCAGCCACAGTCCTTCCATGTTGGCCTGTACTGCCGAGAAATATATACAGAACAAGAGAGGTCCCAGGACTGAGCCTTGTGGGACGCCACTTGTAACTGGTTTGGAGTCTGACATGGCTCCAGCAATTCTAACCATGTGGGTTCTGTCCTTGAGCCAGTTTGCAACCCATCTAGTGACATAGGGGTTTATATTTAAGCTGGTGAGCTTATCTATAATGCCCGAGTGGGGTATTATATCGAAGGCTTTTGCAAGGTCCAGGTAGGCTGTGTGGACCACCTTCCCCTCGTCAATGGCCTTGGTGACTGTTTCAAAGAAATCTACCAGGTTTAAGAGGCAGGATCTGCCCTTAACAAAGCCAAACTGGGTAGGATCCAGTGTCTGTAGGTCCCCAATATCTTTATTTATGAGGTCCATGATGATCCCTTCCATAGCTTTGCAGACCAAGCTAGTCAGGCTTATGGGGCAATAGTTTCCAGGATCCGTTGAGGCACCACCTTTGTGGAGAGGGACCACTGTTGCTGTATGCCACTCTTTGGGTACATATCCTGTAGTATGGCTAAGACTGAACAGTAGTTTTATGTTTGGGTTTAGCTCTTCTTGGAGTTCATGTAGGACGCAGCCCGGGACACCATCTGGTCCCATTGATGCTGTGTTTTTGCTTTGGAGAGGCGGCTCTTACCTGAGCATCTGAGATGTCAGGGGGGCAGCACTCTGTTGGGATAGATATTTGCCCTTTTGGTGGGGAGGGGGGGGAGAAGTTTGCACTGAACCTGTCAGCTAGGATGTTGGCAATGTCTGTGGGCTCAGTGTATTTTTGTCATTTTGGACTAATTCTGAGCATATCTGGGAATTCCCACCCAGGTTCCTAACATAGCTAAAGAAAGCCTTGTGATTATCCTTAGTGTCCTGTGCAATTTTTCTCTCAAAGCTGGCCTTAGACGATTTTATGAGTGCCCGTAGTTTTTTGCTAATACTGATCAGAGATGCCTTCCCTTTTTGGGATTTTGCTCTATCATGTAGTAGCTTCCTCCTTCTATTGTATAGTTTGTTTATGGCTGGGGTCCACCAGACAGGATGTCTGCCTTTGGAGGATTGGGTCTTGGTTTTATTTGGGATTGCATGATCCATGCATTCCTGAAGATGTTCATAGAATCGTTTATAAAGGATTCTGTGGTCTGGGCGTATTTTCCACAGGCCGGGGCTTTGAAGGATTTCGCCGGTTTTGAGGCGTGTGAAATTTGCTTTAGAAGTTTTTCACTGTGGTTTTCTGGGCAGGGGTGGGGTCGGGATGTGAATATCCAGTGAGATTAGTTTATGGTCTGATCTTACCAGTGAGGGATACACTTCTGGTCTGGAGCATAGAGTCCCCATGTTTGTGATGATCAGGTCCAGTATGTTTTCCCCTCTTGTGGGAGTGGTAACAAGTTGTTCCATAGCATTTGAGTTTATAAATTCTAGGAACCTTTGGGCTAGGATGTTGGAGCTAGAGTAATGCTCCCAGTCTATGTTTGGGTAGTTGAAGTTGCCCAATATAATGGTGTTTGGAGAGACCTTCATATTTTCCAGTATTCTCAGGAAGGCCGAGTGGGGTTCCTGTGTTTGGGAGGGTGGTCTGTAACAGGCTATAAACTGGAAGGCAGTTTTACCCACAGTTAGTTGCACATGGATAGTCTCTGATGCTTCGTGCTGTGCCACCAACCTGGAGGTGTGGGTATCTTTGATGAATATTGATACTCCCCCTCCTTTTGTGGTTCGGTCCAAGTTTTGGGGCCGAAAAGCATGGTATGAGGTATAACCTGGTAGTGCTGGGGTGCTCTCAGGAGCCTTGAACCAGGTTTCTGTTACTGCACAGATATCGATGTTCTCCATGCTAAGGAGAGTTTCGAGTGCATGCATCTTGAGGTTTAGACTTCTGGCGTTGAGTAGCATTACTCTTAGTTTCTTATCCCGTGTGATACCTATGGAGGTGGGTTTGTCTTTTGAGCCTTGCCTAAAAAAGGCACTATGGGGGTAGCAAGAGCCTTTGCCAATATCCGAAAGCCCAGGGGTGACAGGTGCCAGCCGTCCCTAGCGAAGCATCGTGGCTTGTCGAGCATGTCATTGGATCCCCTTTGAATGACACCAACACTTAAGCCAATTGTTGAAATTGATCATCTTGTCTTCATATTGTGGCATCATTCTTGGTGAGTAAGATGCTACTCAAGGTCAGGGTCATACCGGCCTGGGCTACATGCTCAGAGAGCTCCTCTATGTCCCTTTTCATGTAGTCCAGGGAGGTACGTCTCAGGTCATTCACACCAGCATGGGCAATGACTGAGTCATATTTGTACTTGCCTTGGAGTGACCTGAGTGCTTGTGTTATGTGGCGGATCCTAGCACCCGACAGGCAGCTCACCGTGACCTTCTCCTTGTTCAGCCTGGTGAGCAGGACGTCAGTGTGCCTGACGATAGAGTCACCTATTACAAGTGTATCAGGTGTGTTGTTTAGCCTTAAGGGCTGTGACTGTTCGGCACACTGGCTTTGTGAGCTATGTGTTGCACGTGTTTTGTTTTGGGGTAGCGGTTGCTTGGGTGTCTGCTTTGGAGGTCTCTGCTGCTTAGGCAGATTTTTATTTAAAGCCTCCGAGTATGTTTTTGTGTGTTTATGTGTTTGGTTTGTTGTCGTGGTAGGTCTATGTGAGACTGGAATTGTAGTGAGTGTGGTTTCCTTCTCCTCCTGACTGGTTACGCCAGTACTGAGTTGAGAGAGCTTAGCCTCCAGTTTGCTATATGGTTGCATCTCTCATGTGTTGGAATTTGTTGGGTGGAGGAGCAAAGTGAAGACAGTTTTAAGAACTATTTTGCAAAGCTACCTGGTTTCATTTTTAAAAAATATCCAAAAGTTAAAAAAATTTTGGAGAGACCGTATGTTAGATCCATCGGGGTGACTTTCAAATGTGGCAGATGTAAGCAGTGTGCATTTACTGACTCTGATTATCATGGCACACTGTGGGGATAAAATACAAAAGTGGATTGTTAGTGACAGATATTTCTGCTATACCACAAAAGTTTTTTATTTGGCTAGCTTTAAGAGTTTTGGTGGGCATTTGATACATTGTTACAATATTTGATTACTGTGTGTGTGTGTCTGTGTGTGTGTGTGTGTGTGTGTGTGTGTGTGTGTGTGTGTGTGTGTGTGTGTGTGTGTGTGTGTGTGTGTGTGTGTGTGTGTGTATGTATATGGATTCACTTTATAATCTCGAAATACTGAAAGGTCGAATTTCAGTATCTTGAGACCATAAAGTCGAATCCACAGAACACAGACAGCCCAAAACTGCGAAACTTCAAATCTTGAACACACACCATACACCACACCACACATACCCCACAATACCCACACTACAAAAAAAAACATAACACCACACATCTACAAACCTACACTACTGCCCCCACACCCCCCTACTTATATATACTAACTCCGAGATCCACAAACAGAAAAAGACAGTAAACTCACACCCATATATTTTAGTCTCTTGCACACACACACACACACACACACACACACACACACACACACACACACACACAAACACTACCACATCCAACACTTTAACACTCATACTTTTACCTGCCTACCCTAACCCACATGTACAACTTACAAACACACTCACATACACTCAAGCACCTACCCAAAACCCTTGCAAAGCACTCACTTACCTTAAATTCCACCTAAATCCACGCACTACACCAGACACCATCCACACAATACACTACAAGTCATGTAATGTAAAGCCATAACTGAGAATTCGACTTAGCCGGATTCTCAGTTATGCACTTTCGCTATTTTGAAGATTCAACTTCATGGTCTCGAGTTACTGAAATTTGACCTTTCAATATTTCGAGATTACAAAGTGAATCCATGTATATATATATATATATATATATATATATATATATATATATATATATATATATATATATATATATGGGAGTTGTGTCTTGTTAGGATTCAGTGGCGTCTAACGTGTTTTTATGTTTTGTAATTGGTTCTGAAGATGTCTAACATGTTTTAGATGGAAGCGCTTTACCTTTATTTCACTTATTATTTTTATTTAAGTTTTAAGTTTGCACTGTTGCAATCCACTGCTTCTAGATAGTTTTATTATTATTATTTTTATTTTAACTTCCTATTAATGGCAGCTAAGTTTTCCATTTGCTTCATTTCCTGCTGTTTTACTTTTGAAGGCTACTGGTATTTTTCTTAGAACATTTAGCACTGGCATGGTATCAGGATTTATTTTTATGTACTTCTGTTCAACTTTGTAAGCCTGGAAATATATAAGAATACTAACAGAGGGTGTCACTGCTATTGCCCTGCAGTACTCAGGATGTCTTTGTTACTGTGTGGCTGACTGTATACAAATACTTTTTGGTATCTTTCCATGTATTTATTTTTACCATTCCTAGATTCTCGCAGGCCATAACCCCAAATATTATAATAATTAGCTTCTTTAAGTGCTATGATTTGAAAATGGGTATTACACTTTTTATTTTTCATGTCAGCAGGTTGGAAATGCTGGCTCCATCCAGTAAACATATGTCACAAATGTACGCACAGTTTTCGGTTTGGATCTATTGAATTAAAATTTATTAAAAGTACCCCCAGACAAATGACTGCACTGTGAACCTATATCTAGTTTTTAACCAACATTTCTACTATTCATTTTCATCATTTCTTGCCAACATTCTGATCTGCATTTTTGTCTCAGCGCTCCAGACACATTTTTAGACTTTACTGTTTTGACTCAACTTCAGTAGCACCTATCAGATCCATTTGTTAGAACTACTTATTTTCATATCATCTTCTGTATAAATTTTCCTTTCCATTTACACAACTTTGCAAAATTTATTAAATGCAAGCTAAGGATCTCTCTCAAGTTTACAGCAATACTTATCACCTGAAGCTTAAATTTTAGTTGCATTCATTTTTTTGTCTCGTTACTGTATGTCTCTCTCGTTTAAATACACTAATATTACAAGGCATTCTTGCTATATTTCACAGTTTGACCATTTTATTTAACTTATTTTTTATCTTATACACATCCTTTCCAATATGTATTTAAATCTGTATTAGTAATTTCACTTGTTCTACACATATTCACAGCTTTTGATAGTGAGTTTTTTTCTCATAATAAATTGCCCTTGTTTCATCTGTTCCTTTCTCACAAATTCACAAAGTAGTTTATTTCTTATTAATAAACTGTGCAAGTCCCCAAACTCACAGTCCTTGATTATATTCTTCAGCTCAACAAAATGAGCATGTATAGTCTCTGTTAGATTGGGCGTCTTTATGAAGAAAAGAATAGTAAATGAATAGTAAATTCTTTCGAGGCTCACAATTCCCAAATTTCTCTTTTACTGTTGCTATTGTTTATTTCACTTTCTGAAGAAAAGTAAGAGTTAATTACCCTTAAGTCTTCTTTCACAGTGATATGCATAAATGTATCTTTTCAGGTTCTTGGCTAATCTACTCACTGAAAAATCAACTGGATCCAAGGTTTAAAATTTTCTGCCAAGTTTTCTTGAAAACGTATGAAACTGCAACTTCACTGTGCCATTATATTTCTTCAATTTCAAAAGACAGATTACTTTTTCAGTTCTCCACATGCCTCTTCAGGTAAATTTTCCCACTCTGATGCAATGTGAAGTCTCTGGATTTTCAGGATGGTAAAAACTGAGGACACAGTCTAACTTGTACAAGATCTAAATCTAACAGAAACTTTCTAGAATAAGATGCACATGTCATGTGACTTCCTGAACCAAATTACAATTTAAAGCTATGCATACGGTATCTTAAAGTACTCATATAATGTCTATCAAAATGTCTTTTTTTCCTTTGAAATACTTATTGACCCGTTTCATTTGTTTAGCAAGCCACCAGTCACTTAAATAATTAAACAGAGCTTTGAATTCACTTAATTTACAACAATTATTCATTTTTTCACAACTGTTAAAGTCTATTTCAATTTGAAATATTGACTACCCTTTTTCTGAAGCAATCAAAATGCATTTGTAACACTTCCACACAAAAGTGTGCTCGTTAATATGTAAAAATTCCACATTTTATTTTCCACTTTTAATTATATTCCAAAAATGTACTCTTCTCAGTTGTTACCATATGTAATCATTAATTTGTACCCTTTTAATACATTCCTTTACTGTACACTACCATTAACTGGGTTTCACTTGCATTTTACTTTTCCTTCCCTTTAATGCTTATTACATGTAGTTTCACTGTATACTGACTGTTACAATATTTTGTCAGTAATATGTGACTAAAATTTTATAATTATTCCCTTGTAAAAATTGTACACACCATTATTTAAAAATTGTGCTGTATACTCATTAAAATTAGCTGTACTTCAAAACCAGGGCGAACAAATTGTTATGTAATATGGATAATCACTTTTGGCCTTATTATTAATATTTTACTCAGTTATCAATCTCGCTCATCATTTCCATCAGTATAAAGTCTTTTTTTCCTTGCCTGCTGCTGTATGATGCTTTATTCACCTTTACAGTAGTTTATGGTTATTCTCAGATACAGACAAACTTTAAGCACATGAGCAGGCCTTTTTTCTGTAGTATTTGCTCTTGAAGAGTATATTCACAAAAATACATTTAATGTACCTTTATTCAAGGATTTCTACTCCTGATGTGATGCTCCTAACAAATACACAGAAACACATACATGTGGTGACTGCACATGAAACAATTAGCAGTATAGGCTTACAATTAAAACCTAGTGGTGCTTACTGCTGAGGTATTAGTAGGGGAATCCTTAGCTGGCACACAGAGTGAGAGAATGTGTGTGTGTGTGTGTGTGTGTGTGTGTGTGTGTGTGTGTGTGTGTGTGTGTGTGTGTGTGTGTGTGTGTGTGTGTGTGTGTGAGAGAGATGATTTCCTTTAGCAGTATTATGACTAATTAGGAGTTATAAGAACAACTGCCAGAGATGCATTTTAAGACTAGTATCTGTAAAGTCAAGAATCTGAGCGTTTATATCACGTTATCGAAAGATAAAAATAGCTAACGCTATTTCATCTGCCCCAAAACATCTGAACATGAAAATATCGAACCTTCAGAACAGTGAATTTTTTCCCATGGAAAAAATTTGCTGCTCCAAAACACATACACACAACACAAACACATCAAACAAACAGCAACACACACATACATTTAAATTCCTACATCTAACGCTGCACTAAACATACACGACTATCTACCCACTTACCTTAACCCAGCCCCAAACCCTAAGGTCCGTCGCTATCGCACACTCACCTAACCCGCGCCCTAACCCTAACTTACTTAACCCGCCCCTAACCTTAACGTAAAAACTATCGCACACTTACCTGAACCCAACCCGTAACTTTCCACCACAGCACTAAGAATAGCGAAGCCACAGAAATGGCCAACCTTATTCTTTCCAGAGGAAAGAATTCGCTGTTCTGCAGCTTCGCTATTCTTGGCATTCGATATCAGAACATTTGAAGTTTTAATACTTCGATGTTCTGATATAGACCCGAATCTGAGACTGTGTGGAGTGTGTACATAGCATTTTTTTCTACTGATTGCCATATATATATATATATATATTCCCTTTAGCTTACGTACACATGCTAAAACGGTGTTTCATTTCTATGAAATGTTGGTAAGAAAAGTGGCATTTTTGAAAACACCAAGGGTGGCAGCACCACTGTCAGTTTTGTAGTTCTTGATGGGTTTAATTCTAAGCCACCATGTCCCAGCCATTTATGATTAGGTCTTTGGCCTTCAATATGCTCTCCGTACTGCATTCTTTTTTTAAACACCTTTACTGAATTTATCACTTGTGACATATGCAGACTTGCATTTATACAAAAATAATCAAACTAGTAACAAATTAAAATTAACAAACATTATACTTCACATATACCCCAGGTAATAATACAAGTACTCTAGAATCTATCCTCCACTGGTTATCCACTACCTACCTCCAAGAAACCATTGTTCTTGGTGACTTCAACACAGACTAACACACCTGCTCAGATGAATCCCCAGTCACCCATATAAATCTGGTTGGGTTCACACAAATAATAACCTCCCCTACTAGGATCAGCAAACCCTCCAACAGGGAAAGTACCTTAGATTGGATACTTATCAATAACCATCCCAACTTGTATACAGCAGGGACTCTCCCCGATGACGTAAGTGATCACGCAATAACTTACATTATTAAGCATAGGGCAGAGATTCCCTGCCAGATAACTTACAAAACAATCAGAACTAATAAGAACGTCAGTCCTATTAATTTCCAAAACAAACTTAAGTCGGTCAATGGTCAATCCTAAAAACGTCATCACTAGATGAGGCAGTAGCCTATTTAATGGTAAATTCCTGACTATCCTTGACTCTCATGCTCCTGCATGTATTATAAAAACTAAATCAAATACTGCATCATGGCTTCCAAAGGAAACCAAGTTACAAATCAAACTTAGGAATAAAACCTGGTCCAACTGGCATACAACTAAAGCCCCTCTCAACCAATTAAGGTATTGTCAGCTTAGGAATGAAACAAAAAAATCCATTTTGTTAGACAAAAAAGCTACTACCAGAATCTCCAACATAAGCATCAAAATAATCCACAAAAGTTCTGGCCAGGTATAAACTGACTTCTTCACCCAGGACAATCCACTACTCCAACCCCATCAATCTCCACCCATAAATCCACAGAGAATATTGCTAGTGCCTTTAATAACTTCTTCACTGAAACAATTCAGTCCCTAGCTAACCAGCTTACTCCCACTCACTCTAACTCAGCCACTAACACACCCGCCTCTCATCCCCCCTTTCACTTCCAACCTGATTCCACCACGGTTATCCGATCTCTAATCAAAAAATTAAAACCAACCACCCTTTCTGCTAACCTCCTTCCTGCAGAGTACCTACAAAAAGCCGCAGATGCCATAGCATACCTATTTATATCCTAATCAATAAAACCTTAACAGAAGGCACTATCCTCTCAATCTGGAAGATATCTCATGTGATCCCACTCCACAAAGGTGGTAGTTCAACGGAACTGTTCAACTATAGACCCATTGTCATTCTTTCACCACTTGCCAAAATAATGGAGAAGTGTGTCCATGTGCAACTTATGGACTATCTCATTCAGAATAGTCTCCTGGACAACTCTCAACATGGCATTAGGCCACATCACAGCACCACCTCCACCCTCCTTTCCTTTACCAATGCCATAAACCAAAACAGGAATAACAATAATCAGTCCTCAGCCCTCTTATTAGACCTGTCAAAGGCCTTTGACATGGTCAACCACAAATTACTCATCCACTCCCTAAAATCCATCTCCTTGAATAACCATACTATTCAGTGGTTCCAATCCTGAGTGGCAGACAACAGGCTGTATTATGGCAAGGCAAACAGTCCACCTGGCTACCTCTCACCCTTGGTGTCCCTCATGGCTCAATTTTAGGTCCTTTACTCTTTTCTATCTTCATCAACGACCTTCACTCTGCCATCCCTGAAGCAACCTGCATCCAATATGCAGATGATTCCACCCGGATCTGCTTGGCCTTCTCCCCTTCAGAGCTGCAAACCTTAATACAAAACACTTTTAATACAGTTGAAAGTTGGCTCTCTAGTCACCTTCTGCTGCTGAATTCCAACAAAACTAAACTGCTCCTCTTTACCCCCCACTCATAGATCCACCCCTTTTTTCCTTCTCTATAGCATCCAACAACGGTACCTCTATCCCTCCCGACAACCATACAAAGCTTTTAGGGATAATAGTGGATAATCTCAAATTTGATCTACATATCAATAAAACCATAAAAACCATTAATAAGAAGCTTGGCTCATTATATAGAACCAAACCTTTTCTTACCCAAATAGCTAGGACCACAATCACCTGCTCTCACCTACTCTCTGCCCTTCTATATGCTTCCCTGTACTCTCCAATCTAAACAAAACTGAACTCAACAAGTTCTCTCAATGCTACAGCCATATTGCCAGATTCACCACCGGCTCAACATATAGGACACATCACTGTCAAAACCTCAGTCTTCTTGGCTGGCTAGAACTACCCAACTTACTACTATTTAATCAACTCATAGTAGCTCACAAAATTTTCAACCAACCTGAAAACACTCCCGCACTTAAAAATATTATAAAACCATACAGTAACTCAAGGCTAGTATGTTCATCCAAAAAAACATTAGTCCAAACCTACAAAGCTACTAACTCAGCTGGTCACTCCCTGTTTGCCAACTTCATTGGCAAAACCTGGAACTCGCTTCCTTCTACACTCACACTTGAATCCTCTCTAAGTCTCTTTAATAAAGACCTCAAACAGTATCTTAATGTGCACTGGCTTTGCCCCTCTGTACCAACCCGGATTTTTATTTCCAAATAAACTATATTACTTATATAGTATTGTATGCACATCTTGCTCAAAACAGCTTGCTGTATCCTGCTGTTTTTTGTATATTATAGCACATAGTGTATCTTAGGTGACTGTTTAGCACCTATAGTGTTGTATGCATTTCCTGTTCGAAACAGTTTGTAGTAATCCTGCTGGTTTTGTATAATGTGACACACAGTGTCTACTGTAAGACCCACTGTAACTGCTTTGATATTTATGCTTGTCTCTTATGTGTGATGTTCTGTGTAACTGGTGGTTTTCTCCCCAGGCCTCCACTGAAAATGGCATATATCCAGTTGGACTATCCTGATCAACAAATGTAAAATAAATAAACATATATTGCTATATATCATATAACCTAAGCAACATTAAATATTTTTTTTATTTTATTTATTTATTTAACATTTGTTGGCCAGGAAAGTCTGACTAGGACAGAACTTATTTTCAGCGGAGGCCAGGGGAGAAATGCTCCAGACACATGTCTTTGGAATTATTATTATTGAGTTCCTGCCCCCTTTTTTAAAACAAGAAACATCTTTATTAAACCATCACTTATGACATAAGCAATCACACATTTATATAAATGAAAACAAACCACATCGACACATGTCACACAATCCTATTTGCAAGCATTATACATCACAAACCATGCTGACACACTCCCAGTTGCAAACATTATACATCACTTATAATCTACCCAATCATTTTCAGTCAAACATTACATAGTTCATTTAAGTCCTGCCTTCTTTTAAACTTCATTTCTCCCCTGTATGTATTGTTCCCACAATTCCCATTTGTTCCTATGTAGTTTGCTCCTACCCCTATCTAAATATCTCAATTCCAGTTGTTTTATCTCTGTTACTATATTCACTACTTCTAATATAGTTGGTTTAGATTTTGATTTCCATTTTTGAGTAATTGCTTTTCTTGGTAGCCACCATTATTAGACACAGCAAGGCCTTACCATGTCTAGGCAATTCTGATTCTGTATCATAGCTCAGAAAAATCTGATTCTGTATCATAGCTCAGAAAAATCCTCCCCCTTGTCAAACCAATCCACTCACCCAGCATCTCCAACAGTGCATCCCACAGGGAATCCTTCAAGTCCGCCAACCCACTGCACACTCAGAAAATATGTGCTCAAATACCTCTTTCTTCCCCGTCACACTTCCAACATTTGCTATCTACCTGAGGAAAAATTCTCTGGAGTCTACTTGGGGTATAAAAATATATATGTAAACATTTCCAAACAAAAATCCTAAATCTTCTAGATTTTGTTGCATATTTGGGAGATATACATATATTCTCCTGTTGTTTCTTTGTGAATTGCTTATCCAGTCTCTCTTCCCAATCCTTTCTAACCTCCTCTGATTGAGTTTTATAGTTATCATGCATTTTATATGCTCTGCTAATTATTCCTTTTAGTGGCAGCTTCTGTTTTAGATTCTACTAAAAATTCCATAAGTGCTGGTCTTTTGTTTAGGGCCACCTTATTTATTTCTCTTCGCCTATACTCGGATATCAATCCTTGACAGGGAAGTCAATCTCTAACCTGCAGTCCAAATAAATTCTTGGCCTCTTCTCATTCTATTACCTTCCCCTCTCTAGTTATTTGCTCCCAATACATTGGTTCCTTTGCCAGTTTTCTCCAATAAATTCCACCCCCTTGCCCATTTTCTATATCCCTAATTGCAGTCATCTCTATTAGCAGAATCCCACCACACTGCATTCTGACTAGAATACAAGTGTAATTAATTCCATGGAAAACATTACCTGTTTATTTATGTACTTGTATCCTAGTAATAAGCATCATTTTCTTACCTACAGAAAGCCAAATGGCTCCTTATTACTTCATGGGCCACACATTCCTTCTATACAGCCTCACATTTGAATGAACATATACACTAGACTTATCCAACAAATTACATATCAAATCTCCCTGCAATGCCTGGGACCAGGATGATCATATTTTCTCATCCCACAGACCTCCCTTCAACCATGGAGAAAAAGTCTTCAGTAAGATTGTACCTGCTAATTGTAGCCATCTTCCAGCCATAATAAGACAGATCACCGACCAAAACAATTCAGAAAACAACTATAATCTCACCTAAAGGGCACCCATAAATGCAAACAAGTAAAATAAATAAATACATACATAAATATAACTACTTCAGAGACAATGTCTAATTAATCCCTCTTCAATCCTCCACCTGAAGTCTATCTTCGGAACTGACCACCAATACTAAAAAGCTCATACTCAACTAAATTATGTCTCAATACTTTTCCTTGCCTCCAAGTATTTCTGAACTTATTCATTCAGTCTCTGCACTAGTGTCCTTCTGTTTCCTACTTTCACTGCAAAGGTTATTGACAAATCAGTTGGTAAATTAAATTAATTATATTAACTGATGGCATCTAAAATGATGTTATCAATGTATAGTGCCTGCTATTGCAATTTATGTTGTAAAGTAGTTAGAAGATTATCTTTCTGTATTTTTGCTACTTTATGTTGCTTAGTAGTCGGGATATTGTTTTCTGTACCTATGCTTGCTTTCAGTGTACTGTATATATTTTTTGTATACAATTGCTATAAACACATTGTTGTAACTCTGCTTGGCAACTAGGTCATGGCTGAAAAGGGTTCCAGATCCAGCCCACCTTTCCAATTAACAAAGATAGATAGATAGATAGATAGATAGATAGATAGATAGATAGATAGATAGATAGATAGATAGATAGATAGATAGATGGATAGATGGATAAATAAACAAACAATTAAGTAAGCCCTAGTGGGTACCCATGGAGAGAGCAGGAGGAAAAGAGAAAGCATTCCTTATTTTCACCATGAATTTCCCATTAGCTAGGTAACCAGTTGCCTGGAATCTGCAAAAGAATTGTTTGTTTTAAACAGTATCTGGTTTTGAATTGTAATAATCATTTAGCTATCAGATTCTAAATGTATTTATGTTACTGCACAGTTTATTTGATCTGTACTTTGTGATTACATTAAATGAACAGCCCTGCATCTCTCAAAGTATTTTGTATTTCACTCATATTGTATATCACATTATTAGAGACTGTTAAGATTAGCTGTTGTGTTATCTTAGTGGGAAGCTGCACGTTTGAGTATTATTATTTTTTTTAATTCTCATAAGATATCTGAATGCCTGTATCATGTCTCCTCATCTTTCCATAAAGGGTGTGCTTGTTAAACTCTGTCAACCTTTCCTGATAGGGCCTTTGCCACAGATATTGTATACCTAGGATGCTCTCCCCTGAATATCTTCAATCCTGTTTATATCCTTGAAAAGATTGTGCTTGTCCTACTCCAGTAAATTAAGGTACTGGACAAACTGAAATGGCTGACAATACTGCACCCTGGACATAAAAATGCTGCACCAGCCTGTTAGCACTGCATTCTCACTGCATTCTCCTACACTGACATAACTTCATATGTCTGCTGAATAATTCCTACAAGGAAGATTTTCTATTTATTGTACCACTAGCACAAGTGTTAAAGCCAGTCCTGAGCTAGGACAGACAGCAGCCTCTACTCCCCACTCTTCTGTATCTTAACTACCTATCTCCTCCTACCTGCATAGATACCCCTCTTGTCATACACACACTGTTCCTTGCTGTCTACCAACTTACTCCCTCTCATACAAGCCTGCAATACTCGAACTGTCCACTAGATGGCACCCTTATTCCAGTCATAATCTCCTCTTACCCTTTTCTCATGACCAGCTAATTACCCCAATTTCTTCAGCTCAGTAGTCCCTGAAGTGCTATTTAGTCCTCTCTTTTTTACCTCCAATTTTACCTTTCTAGCCTCTATACTATTCCAACCTACCACCTGGAATTAGTCCAGCTGATTGTTTTTCGCTAACTGCTTCATTATCTGTTTCTACCCACTCCGTTCACCCTGCGGGCTCACTCCGCTCCCCTCCCTACCCACAATTCCCACCCACCCCCAGGGGTCCTACCCTTATACTTACTAAACCACACCTCTTCCTCTTACCATTACTCTCTAACCACACCTCTTGCTCTTACCATTAATCTTCAAACACACTCTCCCTCCTACCTTTACTCTCCTAACACTCTCCAATTACCCAGTTTCTTTCATATCTAGCCACTCACCTCTTCCGTTTTAATCATACCACACCCTTCTCCTTTCTTTCATCCCCACCCTCATTTCTAATTCTACCAACAGATAATCCATACCTATTCATACAATGTTTAAACCACCCACCCCATCTTATGTCCTACTCTTACTCACACTCTCACTACTACCTCCTTTAATCTTCACCCACGTACTCACCTCCTTTGAACACCCGCTATGTCCATACCTAAACTACCCTAATAAGTAAATTTAACTCTCCAATCCCTCCTCTCCTTTTTTATCCATGCTAATATAACATCTTCACCTATCTACATACTTCCTAAGTATCATAGAACACTGCACATAAAATACAACAATCTATATCCCAGGAAAGGCCTACTTCTACACAGCAGTTTATCTAACCCAAACTATCTAAGTCCAGTACTCTCATTAAAGGATGGTGACATCCACCCTAACCCAGGCCCAACAATAACTCCTATCTCTCTCCATAACCACAATCACCTACTCATGCAATCTCTAAACCATCTAACTCCCTCTTAATAGCTCATCTTAACATACATAGCATTAACAATAAAGTAACAACTCCAAGCTCTAACTGAAGTCTACTCCTTTGATATTCTCTGCTTAACAGAAACATAGTTAAAACCTGTAACCAAAGACAATGAAATCATCCCACCTGGATATAATATCCTGAGAGTAGACAGAGTAACCAAGAAAGGTGGTGGAGTTGCTATTCTATATAAATCTAGCTTACAGTTAGCCACTTATGACTATAAACTACCCATAGACTCCTATGCAGAAATTCTTATCTCCAAACTTCATCTTAACAATGTCAAATCCATCTATATTATCTGTATGTATCTACCACCTGGTAACAACACTGCCACCATGGAAAATATACTTTGTTGGCTTTCACAACACTTGCCTCAAGAAGCCATAATCCTACGTGACACAAACATTGATTGGAACTGCCACTGTAGCAGTCTCTCCACTACCCATATTAACCTATATGGGTATTGTCAAACCATTACCTCCCCCACCACGATAAATACATCTAACAAGAAAGAAACCTTATTAGACTGGATTCTCATAAACCACCATCCTCACATTTATGAATCTGGAACTCTCCCTGATGATTTAAGTGACCACTTACTTACCTACATCATCAGACATAAAACCAATACTCCCATTCCAACATCTGTTAAAAACATCAGATCTAAAAAGAACTTTAACCCTGAACTATTCCAAATGGAACTAAGAGCTTGCAACTGGTCTCCCTTACAACACCTCATTTTAGAAGAAGCCATTAATTACTTTAACTCTAACTTCCTTGCCATTCTCAACCACCATGCTCCAACCAGATTAATTAGAATTAAAACCAACTCTGCACCATGGCTGTCAAAAGAAACCAAACACAAAATAAATCTTAGAAATAAAATCTGGGCAAAATGGAGAAAGACTAAAAATCCTGTAGAACAACAAACCTTTAGACAGCTAAGAAATGATACCAAGAAAGCTATAATTTCTGATAAAAGAAACTACTACTTACAATCTCAACAAGCTAATCGAAACAACCCACAAACATTTTGGACTAGCATTAACCAACTACTCCATCCAGGTCAGTCTACTACTCCAAACCCTCAAAATACTGACCACAAAAATTCAATGCATACAGCCAATGCTTTCAATATCTTTTTTACTAATGCTATCCAAACACTAGCTAGTCAACTATCACCTAATAACTTTACTCTACCTTCCCATAATTCAACCTCACCTCCTCCTTTTCATATTCAAACTGCCCCAACAACATATATTCTAACCCTAATACAGAAACTAAAACCATGCTCTCCCTCAGCAGACCAACTGCCTACTGAATTCCTACAACAATCAACCAAAGCTATTGCTTATCCCATATCCATGCTGATCAATAGAACTATTACCGAAAGTCATATCCCTAGCTTATGGAAAATTTCCCATATTATCCCCCTCCATAAAGGTGGACACTCCATTGAATTCTCCAACTACCGCCCTATTGCCCTTCTCTCTCTCCTTTGGCAAAGATCATGGAGAAATGCATTCATAAACAATTACTTGACCATCTAACCCAAAATAATTTACTTTCCAACTGTCAACATGGATTCAGACCTTCACATAATACTACCACTGCCCTCCTTTCCTTCACTGATTGTATCAATAAAAACCACAACCTTAACAAGCTCTCTTCAGCACTATTTATTGACCTGTCTAAAGCTTTTGACATGGTAAATCACCAGATTCTCATCAAAATACTTAAATCCCTGTCACTAGATACATCTTCTATGAAGTGGTTCCAGTCCTACCTGGATAATAGAGACTTGTGCCATAGTACGGCCTGTTGTCTATCTACCCTCCTGCCCATTAACCTTGGAGTCCCTCAAGGGTCCATCCTAGGACCTCTACATTTTTCCATATTTATTAAATGACCTTCATCTTGCCATCCCCCAAGCCACATGCATACACTATGCTGATAACTCCGCACTGATATGCTCAGCCGCTTCCTCTTCTGAACTTCACTCTTACTCAGAAAGTATTTAACACAGTTGAACAATGTTTACACATCGGTGCCTTCTCCTAAACCCCAAAAAGACAAAACTCCTTCTCTTCTCTCCTACCCAAAAGTCCTCTCCTCTTGATTTCTCAGTTATCTTTACCAATAAAACTATTATATCACCAGACCCAACCACCAAACTACTGGGCATGACTATTGACTATAATCTGAACTTTGATGTCCATATTAATAATACTATAAAAACTGTCAACAAAAAACTTGGCTCTCACTCTCTAGGATTAAAACCTACCTTTTACCTACAGCTAAATCCACTATAGCTCACACTCACCTAATCTCTACACTTCTTTATGCATCACCCATTTTTTACTAAGCTATCTAAAAATAACCTTAGCAAATTGGAAATGTCCTACAATAACATTGTCAAATTTGCAACAGGCAACCCATTTAGAACCCACCACTGCATTAATATAAAGCAGCTGGGATGGCTAGAACTATAAAACCTGATTAAATTCCATCAACTATCTATAGCCCACAACACTCTTTACAAACCTTCCAAAACTCCTATTCTATCCACACTCATCACCCCGTACAAAAATCTGAAATCATCAAGATCTTCTCACAAACTACTAGTACTTACCTCTAAACCAAACAACAAGGCTGGCGACTCCCTCTTCTCCAATACTGTTGGAAAAGCCTGGAATCTCCTCCCTAATGAACTTTCCTCGCTTCCCTCGCTATCTTTCTTCAAAAATAAAGTGAAAGTGTTCCTCAGAACACACTGGTTATGCCCCTGTACTAACCCTGACTAGATGCGTGTCTTTTCATAATTCGCGCTACCTACCCCTTCTACTCAAACTGTGACTCCTTCCTTTTGATCTCGGTTCTATCTACCTCAAACACCACATAGTGTACCAGTATGCTATATAATGCCTGCACTCAGCACCGACTAATTTTACTGTGTTAACCTGTAATATGCATTGTAATTATGATTTTTTTGTTTAATGTTATAATGTTACCTATTTGTTATGTTGATTTTTTCATTGTTCTGTCTTGGAGCTTATCTCCCCGGGCCTCTACTGAAAATGGACATGTATCCAGTTAGACTAGCCCGGTAAATAAAAATAAAATAAAAATAAAATAAAATAAATAAAATTAATATTACTAGCTCTGGTGATGATAACTGCTCACAAGCATAACAAAAGGTCGCCTTTGCAAATGCAGAACTTAGTAAGCAACCCAGACTGAGTGCAACAGCCCAAAACAGAGAGCCACGATGACATTTATGAGTCTGAAATCACATTTTCCCATGGGATCTAAATACTTGTGAATTTACTGATGGAAACTAGTTCGGGTAACAATGTATTTCAAGAGAAGCTTACACTCATTTACTGCCTCTAACACCATGCTGAAATTTCATGTGGAGCAGATCTTCACAGTTCACAAATCAAGGACAGAGATCACTCCTTCTAGCATTTGTGCTTGTGCACATGGGGCTGAAGATGCATTCTGAGCGCACATGCTCTACATCTGATCACATTTTCTGATGGAGTTCTGATGGCAGTGTAACTGCATGCATATGTCACATCTACAACTAATTGTCACTGTGAATATTGGCAGATACTGCTTGTGTCACTACGTCATGCACAGGCCAAGACAAGAGCAACAATTAGGACAGTTCACTAATTTATGCATATTAGGATTTGATAGTAGCTGCCTTTTCTCACACAACACCTGGATGATGTATGCCCTGCTACAAATGTGTTACTATTTTAGACATTTTACGCAAGACTGTAAAGGTTCTGTTTGTGTCTCTAAAAGAATCATTTTGTGCCCATCACATGAAAATATGACAATATATGCACAAAATAATACAGGACAAATTTCAGCAGAAATATTTCAAATGATAAATAAACAGAGATCTCTCAGGGTAAGGTACCTGCTGTGCCCCCAAACAAAAAAATGTCAATATCAAGGTGCAGGTACTCCACGACTATCGAAGCCAACCATCAACCAAAAGCAAAGTCAATAAAATGTTTATACTTGAACAGCAAAAGAACTTTATTCCATGGGTTGTTAGCGCTTTCACGTCTACTCTGGACGCTTCTTCAGACTTCTTCAGTCTAGAAGCGTCCAGAGTAGACGTGAAAGCGCTAACAACCCATGGAATAAAGTTCTTTTGCTGTTCAAGTATAAAAATTTTTTATTGACTTTTGCTTTTTTGGTTGATGGTTGGCTTCGATAGTCGTGGAGTACCTGCACCTTGATATTGACAGAAATATTTCAAAGTTGATTGTTTTCTTTTTTGTTACTTGTCCTTGCCTGACACTTTCCTGTTTGGCTTCACTACAGCCACTTGATTTATTGGGTCTATATTAGTTCGCCGAAATACAATTTCAGCAAATATCTAAACATAGACCGCCCTTCAGCAAATATTGTTTCAGCAATTAGCTGAATTTACCAAGGGCACGTAAATACTTGCCCTGTAGCACAATGGACTGATATGCAAGTAAATCAAACCCACCCAAGTGGGCTGTGCCCCCAACACACCCCTAAGTGTGTGTGTGTGTGTGTGTGTGTGTGTGTGTGTGTGTGTGTGTGTACATATATATATATATATATATATATATATATATATATATATATATATTGCACTACAGTGGAGTTCTTTGCCCTTGGTAAATTCAGTGAATCACTGAAATGATTTTCTCTAAAGTGTGGTTGTTGTTTAGGTGTTTGCTGAAATCGCATTTCGGCAAATTACTATAGACCCAATTTATCTGCAGTAATGGTTATCTTGTACTTATCAAATTCATGTTGATAGATCAACACTACATTACTTGAGTACTAACTGTCCAAAAAGTATTGCTGAAATCACTTTCAGCTAACCTCAGAGTAAGTCTTTTTTTACAGGAGGGTAGGTCTTCCTTCCTGTACCACCCATGTGGGAGAACACCACACACACACACACACACACACACACACACACACACATTCTCTCCTCAAATAACAATGTAGAAAAAGGAGGTACTGTACTATCACCAAAAGTGTTTTCAGCAAAATGTCTTCACAGAAATGTCATTCAAATAATCTTCCTTCGATTGAATAATGTTCCCTGTTTAACAATATCCTCTCTCTCTCTCTCTTTCTGTCCCTCTCCCTCTCTCTTTCTCTGTTATTGTTAAAGTTCAAGTCCAAAGGAATTCAGTATTTAACTATAACAAATGTTTTTTTTTTCCCCTGATTTGCTGCTTCATAGCAGAGATGACCTCTATCTGGAGTGTGCTTTTTTCACATGATATTTTAGTCTAACAAGGAGTAGAAAATGCATATCATGAGATCTGAATGTGGTCCTCCCCCTTACCTGTAGGTGTAAAAGATCACAGCATTTTAAAAAAGCTTGAAAATAAATTTGGATATCAAAAATGTTTCCTTGTCAGTTTACATGAACACCAGTCTTGACATTAAGTACATCACCAGTGCTGACAGCTATTAGCTCTACGATTCATGTGTATCATATGTTCTAACACTACAGTCTACACTGAAATTTATTTTTCTAGAAATGAGTTTCCTTTCAGATTATTATTCTTTCCTTTCAGCTGTTTACTTGAAAAAAATAATTATTTAAAAAAACAACCTCATACAAACTGAGCCTACTGATTCAGTAAGTGGTCCCAACTCTAAAGGATTGTGCTCCAGGGTTTGGAGGTACTGTTCTGTTCATCAGTATAAGTAAAGTGTGATGCAATGTTAATTGAATTACAACTCAGCTATACAAAATCAAAGAACTAAGTACTGAAGTATCTGGCCAACTCCTGAGCCATTAAAAAGCTCATTCCAAAAATAAAGAGAGAGAGAGAGAGATGGGGGGTACCGTTGACTGTACCAATGAATGTTCTATTCAGAGATGCTTAATTACATTATGCATAAGTAATTAACATTTAATTGCCTTTTATATGAGTTAGAATAGCACAAATGCACACAAGGACCTCTCTGTTTGATCTCATTTATTTATTGATTTACTCATGTAATAATCAAGTGGGTTGACTAGCATTAAGTACCCTTTCTATTCATAGCTTTAGTTCAGTGAGCATAAGCAGAAGGAATGTCAGTGCATTTAAATGGTACAAAATATAGCAGTGTATGACATTTCTTAAAGGTAATAATGCTTCTAATATTAACATGTTACTATATAAAATCACTTGGAGTACTCATAAACTATTAAAATAAGCAGAATATATACAAAGGAACTTATAAACTTAATCTATGTGCCATTTCTACCTAGGATGGTGGAGTTGCCTTCACAAAATACCTTACACTTTAATGCCAAATACCATATCAATGCAACATTCTATTTTCAGTTCATACTATA